>NC_048218.1:104896863-105003000 GCF_002007445.2 Ailuropoda melanoleuca
TGTATATATATATATATATGTTTATATATATATATATATACATATATATATTCTGCTCCCCCCCAATAAAAATCTTTGTGGGCTGCGGGAATATAAGGCGTCAATCACATGGTAGTTGCTGCAATGGAAAGATTCTACACTGGAATCTCTGGCAGTCATAAGAGACAGAGCCCGCAGGTCAGATGACAATGCCCTCGGTGCCTGGCTTCAGCTCTCTGGGAGCTGTATCCTGGGAACAGGTAGTGACCTCTGTCCCTTTCATGGGCACTAGCAGCAGTAGCTCCCTTTGTGGGCGCTGGAGCACAGCTACGGCATTAGGAACTGGCATTAGAAAACTTTTTGCAGAAAACTGGGGCCAGAGAGTAGGGAATTCTTGAGTGGTCAAGCGTGCTGGACTTGGTTTGACATGGAACATGAGTGTGGTCCTCATAGGACTCTCAGAAATATTTGGGAGGAAATTGAGAAGATCAGGAATTTGTTCCTCCATAATGAATGGAAATTAATCAAAGGGAAACTGGAGACGTTTGCCGTGATACCTTCTCTCCCGTCTCTCCCTGCTTTATATAAATAGTTACTGTTCTTGATCTATTGGACCTAGTGCTTGCGGCCCTATCTAATAGAGCTCCAAGCCCTGCTGCCTCACCGCTCTCGGACTTTGTCATTGATTTGCCCTGATTCCCAGAAGAGGGAGGGGCTCCAGCACAGCTCACTTTCTCTTCAGGGCACAGGTGATCCTGAGGCTGAAATTAAATGAGCCACCTCACTAAAATATCCTTCCCCCATTCTTTTTTTTTTTTTTTTACCTTTCAGCTTTTTATTTTTATTATTTTTTTAAGATTTTATTTATTTGACAGAGAGAGAGAGCACAAGCAGGCGGAGCAGCAGGCAGAGGGAGAAGGAGAAAGAGAGTAACTGAGCAGGAAGCCAGATGTGGGGCTCAATCCCAGGACCCTCAGATCATGACCTGAGCCGAAAGCCAGATGCTTAACGACTGAGCCACCCAGGTGCCCCCTTCCCTCCTATTCTATTCAACTCTGTTTCTTTTGTGTTGCCTTGACCTCCCTTTGAGTACCTTTGGCTACTTCTGAATCAAGGTTTCAAAACAGAATGAGAACCACACTAATAAGCAAGTCTCCCTTGTTCTAGTCTTCTGTCACAAGTTTTTATTCTAATTACGTCTGCTTAGCACTAGTCTTACCTCTTAAATTTAACCTGTTAATTTTATTTTCATTTTTTTAATTTAAATTCAATTAGCCAACGTATAGTCCATCATTAGTTTCTGATGCAGTGTTCAATGACTCATTAGTTACGTATAACACCCAGTGCTCGTCACATCACGTGACCTAGTAATTTTAATCTAGCAAAATGTCTTACCAGAGGAAAGGATATATAAGTCACTTTTTAAAATGACTCCAAAAATGGTTTGAGGTTGGCTTAGTTGGAATATATTGACAATATTTTGACAGGTGTGTTTGATGGTGGAAGGATTAAGTACAATGACATAAACTCCACTCATGGTCTTCAAACAGAAAAGAATTTGAGCGCTACCATGTACTGGATCCTGTCCCAAGCCCAACAGTTACAGTGGTGAAGGAAACAGACACGAATTCTCATGTTGTTTACTAGGTGCCTGGTGTCACATGAGCACAATCCCCTTTTTTTTGATAGAGAATCAGGCTTTAAATTTCAAATGCACTTAGAACATGTAAACTTTTTAGTCTGGAATTCTAGATCCCCACAATTTGGCCCCAAACTACTTTGAGAAGTGAATTTTCCTCTGGTTAATTTTACACAACCCCATTGCCTCTTTGAAGAACTGTCCCGTTTATCAGCTTTGACCCAAGTTGTTCTCTTCTCTTGGAATTCTTGCCTTGCTAATTTCCCTTTAAAAATCTGTCCATCTTGGGACGCCTGGGTGGCTCAGATGGTTAAGCATCTGCCTTCAGCTCAGGTGGAAATCTCCAGGTCCTGGGATCGAGCCCCACGAGGGGCTTTCTGCTAAGAGGGGAGTCTGCTTCTCCCTCTCCCTCTGCTGCTCCCCTGACCCCCACACCCCTCTCACGCTCTTTTTCTCTCTCTCAAATGAATAAATAAAATCTTTTGAAAAATCTGTCCACCTTTAAAACCTACCTTAATGATGCATCTTACTGAAGCCTTTGCTAATGATTGCAAGTGGATGTAGTTTCGTCATTTGAACTCCTTAATCATTTCCACCATGACTAAATCCTTATCATAGTTATTCTGAGTTCAGTTAACCTCCCCAAGTTAGCATTGGCCGACATGTTGCCATTGCGTGAATCAGAGTATTCATGTTTACCCCTTTCTCAAAACACCTTACATTCATCGACTGGAAAACTGTGACATGTTAGAATAAGAAAATTAGAGCCGTCTGTGAGAAAAGTTACAAATACACAAATCCGTTATATCTAAGACATATAAGAAGTCCCCCAGATTGTGTTACTTCAGAAGGCCGCCCTGGTTTCACTTACTAGATTTAGAGTTGCCTTTGGTCATGACCAGTAGTGTGCTGGTAAGTGATGAACAGCTGGATACCTGGGAAAAATCAATCAACCAACCAGCCAAGCCTGATTTGCACTTTTGGCTGATCTCAAACTTCCAAAATGATATCGACTGGCTGGCAAAATTCAAAAATGTTAAAAATCAGCTCTCATCAGCTGGTCATAGCTGGCTCTCACATACCACAGGCTGGGCTTTTTTCATTCATTTTTCTATCTACAGAACTCAGCAAGAATGAGGAAGCCCCAACAATGTACATATGGAACTTATAGGTGTTGTACGTGGAGAATTCAGGAACATTCTCGGTGTTGCTACCAAGGACAGCACGCACTTGACAGTGTGACTGTCTCTTTATTTTAAATGTTTGAGCACTTGGGGCAATGTGTCTTTTTTATGACATACAGACTCCTGAGGCTTAAGTGCAGAAGTTCCTGAGAACACAGCAATTCATTAGCTTGCCCTAAGGTAAAAATAATACCTATAAATAACCTTTCAGGAAAATGCAATATGCCAGCTGCCATAAAATCTCAAGGCTGCTTTATGATTAGTACTTCCATGGTCCTGGGTTTCTGTTTTCTCAAAGCTTTGCCTAAACAATTTCTATTTTAGCTACTTTAGTGGATAAAGCCATAAATATTTTCCTGACATATTAGTGCTTAGACAGGGAAGGTCCTGTTGGTAGTTAATTAGTTTGCATGCTGAGATGGAAGGTGGGTCATAGGCAAGGCTTGTTAAGTGTCAAATACCTAATCTCTGTAAAGTGAATTATGCTTATTTTGTAAAGACCAGCGTTTTAGTGTTTGCGCGAGTGAATCACTTATGACTTCATAGTAGTTGAGAATAATGAAAATTCATATCTAGTTATTTCAAATCGATGTCATACCATATACTTCACTACCTAATAACAGATAATAGTAAATATTCTTTGATTTTGTATAGTTGCATATATTTTGCCATTAGAAGACAATATCTGAGCTTAGCATAATTTTCAAAACATTTAAATAATTCTTAAGTATTGTATAATGAATATTTATTTATCTCATGTATTTTCTATAGCTGCTGTAATGAATTACCACAATTTGTTTGTGGTTGAAAACAACACAAATCTATTATTTTACGGTTCTGAAGGGCAGAAATCTGACGGGGTCTCCTTGGGCCAAGAGAAAGGTGTCAACAGGGCTGTGTTCCTTCTGAAGGCTCTAGAGGAGACTGTTCCCTTGCTCTTTCCACCTTCTAGAAGCTGACTGCATCTTTTCACTTATGACCCTCTTCCTCTACCTTTAAAGTCAGCCACAGCTGGTTGGAACTCATATGGCTTCACTCTGGCCTTTGTTGCCTGTTTTCATTTTTAAGGACCCTTGTGACCTCATTGGGCCTCCCTGGATAACCCAGGATAATCTTACCCTCGGAAGTCAGGTGAGCAACAACCTTAATTCCTCTTGCAACCTTTAACTCCCCTTTGCCCCGTACCCTCACATATTCACAGGTTCTAGGAATTAGGATGTGGACATCTTTGGGGACAAAAATGCATTTACACTCTTTCACTTACTTCGGAGCAAACAAAGTTTCAAAGGAGTTAAATAGCTTCCCCAAGGTCTCTGGGCCAATGCCATTTTCTGAGCAAAGTGAAGATGACTTGCCTAAATTGTTTTCCCCCAAAATATCGTCTCACTCAAATCTTCAATTTTGTTTTGAGTATGTTCTTGCTTTTGCGCTTTACTTTTGAAGAAATCCTCTGCTATTTAACTTTCGCACATTTTGTGACTTTTCTGTTTCAAGAATGTCTAGCGAAGAAAATGATTTAAAAGGGATCAAGTAAACGACTCACCTAGAGCAACATGAAAACGACACGGTCAAAAGAAAAAACAAAATTCTAGTCTTTTAGCTAAAAGCCCTCATGTTTTTTTTTGTTTTTTTTTAAGATTTTATTTATTTATTCGACAGAGATAGAGACAGCCAGCGAGAGACGGAACACAAGCAGGGGGAGTGGGAGAGGAAGAAGCAGGCTCATAGCAGAGGAGCCTGATGTGGGGCTCGATCCCATAACGCCGGGATCACGCCCTGAGCCGAAGGCAGAAGCCCAACCGCCGTGCCACCCAGGCACCCCAAAGCCCTCATGTTTTTAAAGACCCACAGAATTCATTAGTGTCAAGAAGTCACAGGTAACCATCAAGGTATTAAGTTTCAATGCTGCATTTGCTGGCGACCGGTATAGTATCCTTCCCAGAGAGGTGCACGTGATTATGACCATTTTGAAGAGGAGGAAATTGAGGCGTAGAGGAGCCAAATGCTTGCCGTGTAGCCATTTGGCTGGTCTTTGCTTTGACCTTGTGTGTCCCTGGGTCTATCTGGCTCTCTCTGGATTCAGATTTTTCCATAACACTGTGCCCTAGTTCCTCTGCACGGCGGTATCTTTCAACATCTCCAAGGAGTTTGGTTTGCAAAATATTCCATCTGCCTGCCTTCTGGTTTTGAAAAGGCTTTGATCTTAACTCTGATTTTAACTCTTAGACAATGGAAATGCAGAGAAATAGTTATTTGCTAAATGTAGTGATTTAGCAACAGGACTGGGATAAGAATAGAATTCCAAGTTTCCAGGAATGGGAATAATATCCTCATCTCCCAGCTTCTAGCAAATACAAGAAATGCACATGACTTCTTTCAAAGTGGAGTGATGATGAATAACCTTTGAAAATAGCATAAGATATCCGAATAAATAAGGGAAGCTTTTCTTTCAAGAAATGCTTACACACATGTCAAAAAGCCAACGGTGAACGATGGATAGCTGTGTCAACAGTCCCGCAGCACATATTCCCCTTAGCAGTGTCTGTCTTTGCTAGTGTTAATGTGGACTTGTTACTCTTTCGTTGGCTAATTTTCTATATGAAATACACTTAGCCAATGTATTTCCTTGCCTCCTTCTCCAATTGTCAAAATTCCACCCATATTATCAAGTGCAACGTAAGTGTTACTTCTTCCAGAATGCCTGGCATGCTAGGAAAGAAAATTTTTCTGAATTCTCAACGTTTGTTTTCTTATATCTCTTGGCACATCACACATTCAGCTGCATTTATCTGTGTATATTTTTGATGTCTCTACTATATTAAAAGGCCAGCTGTCTTCATTTATTTTTATCTTCTAGTGGGCCAGTAAAAAATAATCTAATAGGCCTTATCTTCTAGTGGGCCCAGTAAAAATAATCTAATAGGCCTTTTTATGTGTGACAATGTGCCTATTACTTTGTCTTGTTCTTCTTTTCTGGTTATTTTTATTTTTGTTTCTAATATGGTACCTTGAACACAGCAGATGTTCTTGGAGTATCTACTGATTTAACTTCAAAATACTTCATGGTTTTTTAAAAATCACAATGGCTTCTGTAAAGCCATAGAAGTACTTGGAAATTACATTATTTTCATTAATTTTTCTTAAAGGATGTGTATGGGAATTATTAGCTACAAATGAGTTTATTTTGATGGGCTGGAATGCATTTTATAGTGATATAGAGAGCTTTGATAGTAAATTTATGTAGATTTTGGACTTCAACATACCCTGGTTTGGTCCCTGGCCTAATCATTTACTACCTGTGTGAATCTGGGCAAAATCGTTAACCTCTGTGAAATTCAAATTTACCATCTGTAAAACAGGGTACCAACATTACCTCACAGGTTAGTTACATTAAGTGGAAACTCTATACAAACAAGCTATATTAGTACCTTGCTCACAATATATAATAAGTATTATTTCTCTTCTTTTCTACCCTTTTATTGACTTTCAGTCTGCTTAAATATTAAATCTAACTAAAATGCATGTCTTCATTTTGATTACACAAAATTAAAGTTGACACTTATTCAAAATTTAAAATGCACAATGTAATCCAAACTGAGATGTCTTGTAAAGAATTTAAGAGGCATCTAGTGTTACCAGTGTTTCAGACATCTGTTTCTTTTGCTTTCTCTCTTAGGAATGGTGATTTCTTTTCTTTTGGGAAGCTACCCTTCTCTGAGGATAGGGTAAGGGGATCAGTGGTCATAATTTCTACAAACTCACCACTTCCCCATGCCCTCTCCACTGAGGTAGACATGTTTCCAAAATGGGCTTTTTCTCTAGGATTTTCACTGGGTTTTTCTCTGGGATATTAAATGGGGACTGTAGTTAGATCCTGTCCTTCCCCTGTGAAGGAAGCAGAGAATCTTTGAGCCTGGACACGACAGACCATCATGGCTTTCTTTTGGAGAAAGGCAGTCTGCAACAATAAGGTAGGCACAGGGAAAGAAGGCCTGATTACTCAGACATGCCCCACGTTTGGCATTTTGGATCAACAAAATCTCTAGTTTTGGCTAAACTGGCATGAGTGTGATCTTCATTTATGACCAAAGTCAAAACAAAACACATGTAAGCAGGGAGTTACCTGGGATTCACTGTATCCTGTTGTCTCCTCCCTGTTCAACCTCTAAATTTTAGTATCTGACCCCCAGGTAAATCATGGTGCCTATCAGGTAGAGCACTGAGGTCCAATCACTGTATAATTTACTGGCTATTGTTTCAGTCATGGGCTGTAACCTTAACCTTGGCCAGGATTTGGTAAACGCTAGCGTGTTGTATGGGGGAGGGGGAGACCTGGTGGGAGAGAATGGCAAGGTTAGCATTTTCAGGGGGAATAAAGGGCAAAAGAGCTCTGAAACACATGGTTTGTTCTCAGTGAGCCACTTTGAGCACAGTCAGTGGAAGGTCTGAAAAGTCCCCTGCTCTGTGTCAAGCAGTGTGTGTCAACGCCACCTTGGGAAACAGATCTGGCCTGTTGTGGGAAGGGGGTTCCTGACCAAAATCTACTTCATTGGATCCCTTGGGTCTAAGTTGCCTGAGCTTACCAAACTGAATAGCTTCTTAAATAAATGAACACATCTTAAATTCAAAGGAATTCAGTTTCTTTTTGGGGATCAATTCCCCCTCACTCCTCTCCCTTCCATCTTCTCTCCCTTATTTCCTCCTTTCTTCCAAGTAACATTTTTTTAGATGACTTTTAAGGTATAATGTTTTCACCTTATAAAAATATTTAAAATGTAGAGGAAAAAAGGAAATAAGAATCACCTCTAATACTACCACTCAGAGATATTCCCTATTAATTTCTGGCATATATTCTTCCACCTCTTTCTTATGCAGCAATATTTTAATATAATTGAAATCATAATGCATATCTAACATTGCATCCTCTTCATATGTCCTTTGAACAAATCTAAACATTTTCTCCTATTTCGTTTTTTCCTTCCTATTGCTTTGATATTAAAGGTGGAGCTGCAATGAACATCTTGGCATCTTTGATGCCATATTTCAGGAGACATAGAGCATTGACAGCATGTGTGTTGAAAGATTTACACCAAAGTAAAAAGATAATCCAGATACTATACTTGACCCCATTTTTGTCTTCCTGCATATAGAGTGAACTTTTCGGATGCATTATAATTTGATATGATCAGATCAAAGATGACGCCAAGTGCATTTATAGGAGTAGAATCAGATGTTAACATGCCTGATACCTGAAAAGATTATCGTTAGTTTCTGGGTGGAAAGGAAATTCAGAAATATAAAACTTTTAGTCACAATTGCTAGACTTCCGGTCTTCCCGCACTGTTCAAGCTGAGAGCCCATCATTATTTCTGGCAAGAGTCTATGTTCATTTTTCTGCCAGGCTTCTCTTGCACAACCTAGAGGATTTGTTTTGTCGAAAAACAAAATAGAAGCACAGAAGTTTGGCTACAAAGTAGAAAGTAACAGTAGTATTTCTCACTGTTTTAGAGGAAATACAAAATACAAAGGAGTTAAAATTAAGACAATATCATTAGAGAAGAGATTAGAATGCAATATACATGTACCACTTTGACAAAAGTCACAGGTGGCTCCTCTCCTCACCTGATTAATCGAGTCAAATCCTTCAGCCCAGGGCTGGTGCACAAAGACAACTTTCATCTCTGCCTAAGCCATCATCTGCTTGTGCCTGTGACTCTCCGTAACACTTGGCAACCTCTGCACTGAACTTTTGCAAAGAAATCAGATCAGAAAACCATGGTATCTTTGGAAGAAGAGGGTGGTATAAGCAAGAAAACATTGGTGAAATAGTTTCTATCGTTCATTTTTTAAAGACCCAATTTGAAGCCCGCAGGAAGTGTAAGATTGCAGGGACGAAAGCTCCACTTGGTGAAAACACTTTTCAAGACATAGGGGAGACTGGAATAGGCATAAAAGCAATACTATGAAAAATGTTTGTTTTTATTTTCCATTTTTGAGACTGGAACTGATAAAACTCTGATTTTCCATTTTTGATATGGTAAGTCTCATTTCCAAACTAACAGTTATCTTCTACTTTGAGAATAACCTCTGTGACAACAGGAATAATAAAGGCTTTAGAGAAAACTCATAAGAGCAGCATGGACCCTAACGAGATCAAACTTTAGTCCTTGTCTTTGAACTACAATGTGGTCTAACTGGACTCAGGCATTTACATGAGAGTTCTGAAATTATCTTATGCAATGGTTCTCCACTGGGGGAAAGAATACAAGCAAAGAAGTACTGGACACATACCCCTTCTCTTGGTGAGAACTACTGATACAATCTAATTTTCTTTTATTTCAGGTGGGAAAAGCAAAGGCCCAAGAGAATGGATCAAATGCCCAAGGTCACCTTGTCATTAATGGCAGAACAGGACTAGAATAGAAGACTCTTCTCCCAGGATAGCATCCTTTCCACCTCATGCCCACATGGATTCCTTACCAATGAGAACTTTCTCTCCTCATCCCTGAGTTATATTGGCTCCCAACCCTTAGTGTCTCAGCTTCTAAACTCTTTCCTTGACCAGGATTCAGCCATAGTGAAATTGGATTTATGTGTGAGACGACAGATAGGCCTTACCGGATGGAACAACTCCAAAAGATTGGGAGTGGTTGAGAGAGACCCAGACAACTCAACAATGATGCCATATACAGTTAGTAATATCCTCACGTGTGAGGGAGGGTAGGTATTGGTCTTCTCACCTGGGTGTACCCCTTAGTCCCAGGAAATCTGATATTTTTAGACACAGGAGATCCAGGCATTAGAAAGGTTTCTCCCCTCCCCCAGAACATTTCACTCAAGTCCATAAGGATGGGAGTCTGACATTTTAAAGAGTGGGGAATCTAGTGTCTTTTTGTAATCTGTACTAGTTGCTCTTCAGCTGCTCTGACAGGATAGAAATTAAATGATTCAAAGATAGATTTTCTCTTCAGAACTGGACGCTTCTAATGCTCCAACCACCAATATGACCGATAAGTGTTTTCAGTTTATTTAAGGAAGTATATCCATCCGTGTACTCTGAATTATCCATAATAATGGTGGCAGTGATATAAGAAGAAAAAGATAAAAGATATCCATGGCTAGTTTAAAACTATATTTTCAATATTTATAATAACGTGACGAAAAATTTGTGGAAGTGAGCTCATTAAAATCTCAAGTTAAAAAAGATGGTAATATGCAAGTATGTATGCTCATAATTGCACCATTTGTAACCACCCCAAACTGGAAGTTTCTCATGTGCCTATCAACAATGGAACGGATGAATCGTACTATAATCACACAATAGGATATTACTGAGCAATGACAATGAAAGATCCACAATCGAATGCAACAATATAGACGAATCTCAAAATGTAACACTGAGTGAAAGAAGCCAGACACAAAAGAATATGTGCAAACTGATTGAACCTAACGTGTGATATTAGCAGTCAGGACTGTAGTCTTCTTGGAGGAGGGAAGTGGTGGTTAGAAGAAGGGTAGAGCTTCTAAGGCACTAGCAATTCTTGTTTCTTAAAGGTGCTGGTTAGAGGGCTGTGTTTAGTTGGAGAAAGTTCACTGAGCTGTGCACTTATGTTTAATGAAACTTTTGTGTAGATATTTTCATAACTTTTTTAAAAAAAGGTAAATGGGCATTTTTCAAGAAGCAAGAAAACCAACACTCATATTTTGAATAGAAATTCCCTTGTTTTCATTTTTGTTAGGAAAAAAAAATGCCCTCATTTTGATTTTGTTAGGAAAAATAAGGAAACGACCTCTTTTGTAAAATATTAATCAAGTAACGATATTAACCAAACTAGCCAAAAGGACAGGGAAAGAGAAGAAGATAAAAGCCTCAAGAGATGAGTTCCTACCAGGGACTGCAGTCCCCTCCCAGAACCCTATGCGAGTTCGGATTTCAGAAGCAGGTCTGTCGGACGTGGGGAAGCCTCTCATTTATGTTCAGAAATGCACTTTCCAAAGCTAGACAGCCGGCACAAGAGGCTTAGTGAGGAATGGGCTCACAATTCCAATTTATTACAAAAAATTTCCGTCAGATGACAAACCTGAAAAGATAAGGAGACACATAGCTACATAGACGCAGTTTGTCCTTTTACCATAGCCACCTCAGGGACAGGGCTTATTTTGAAATCCGACTGTCCAATGGCAATTTTTAACCCAGAGTTTGTGCTTAAAGCTTTTTATCAATATGATTGATAAGTTTAAAAAGTCTCAAATCTTCATCTGTACATCGCTTTACAGATCTTGGTCCGTAACTACTTATCTTTGCCTGAAACGTCAATACTCAATGATTATCTATAATAATAATTACTCAGTCATAAATGTAGTTAATAATTAAATATAAAAATTATTATTTTTACATTACTACAAATCTCTTAAAAAGATCAAGTTTTGAGAGAGAGAGAGAGAACAAGAAATTGCTTAGAAAATTGCAGGGAACCTTAAGAATTTCAGTATCCGTGAAAGCAGGTACAATGAGAAACAGTTTCAGACATTCATTTTAGCCCTAAGAGTACCTTAAAATAAAATGATCTCAGAGTGAATAACTGATGATTGGCAAAATCGGTTTAAAATTACATTAAGTCCCAAGGCCCCAATATGTATAAGAATTCTTTGGAAGAGTTTTGGAGGTGCTAAAATGTTGCAAGTAAAAGTAAAAATAAGGAGTTAGGCAGTGTGTTTTTAACCCTCATGCCACTATTGTGTTTCTGGAGCCAACTGTATGCTTCAATCTCTTTAATCTCCCTTTGATTAGAAATCCCAGTCTACATCAAGTGGTTAACACAGTTTTCAAGAGACGACATCAAACTGGCAGATCATATGAGAAACAGAAACGAATGATAATATCTTTAGAGATCAAGCATTATTTACACAGTGAGAAGTGATTGATTTGATAGACACCAGAGCCCCCTCCTCTCTCCACACCTTTTCCAGAAGAACCTAACTTCATTTCTAATATGATGTTCTGTCATCTCTGCGGACTGCCCCCATATAATTACAGTGACCTCTGTGAACAGAGTTCCCCATTTCTGTGGTGTTGGCGAGTCTAGCCAAGGGCCACAGCGCTTTTTCTGAAAATCACCAAACTCGGCATTTCTTTTCTGGATTCATGTATGAATTCTTGCGGCAGTGAAAGGCCTCTGAAAACTCAGGGGAGTTCTGCAAAGTCCCAATAATCCTGTGAAACAAACAAAAGTCACCGTCAGCATTCGATATTTAGGCCCATGCCATGTAGGAGCTCTATAGAATTTCTCGATGTAGGCCTGTAGAGGGAATTTGGAATT
The DNA here is from genome assembly GCF_002007445.2 of Ailuropoda melanoleuca. Lineage (NCBI taxonomy): Eukaryota > Metazoa > Chordata > Mammalia > Carnivora > Ursidae > Ailuropoda > Ailuropoda melanoleuca. Next base: position 104,908,986 of record NC_048218.1, read on the forward strand.
TACAGCTTGAGAAGGAAAAAAAAAAGTTCTACTCATTAACAGAATCTTTAAATGGACAGGTAACTAAGTACAGGCACACAGATTTTCAAGACTGTATGGCTTGAATCCTGGTTATGAGTTGTATTTATTTAGTGTCTCTGTGCTTCAGTTTCCTTTTCTGTAAAATGCATACAATAGTTCCTGCATCTTAAGGTTGTCACAGGGAGTTAATTTATCAACACCCTATGCATGTTGTAAAATAAATGAATAGTTCATATTCAGAACTGCAGTTGTTGTAAGAAGAGTTTGGTCAAAAATAAAACCACGATCTTTCATTACATCTTGGAAGGGTTTACACAATAACTTAAATATAATAGACTTTAAATAGATACTTGTTGATTTGATCTAATAAGGAAGATCATTATTTTCTTTTTTTTTCCAAAAGAACTTCATAGATGTTAGAAATTGGATTCAGCCTGAGTAACTGGAAAGGGTTGGCAAAAAGTCAATGTCTTCTTATCTCTGACCCCAATGGGCAAAAACAACACTGTCCAACCCACTGTCGGCACCGAGCAGCATTTGAGGGGAGAGATAGGTCAGTACGTTGATGAAGAGCTGATGTTTTCACATCAACCGCAAACCAGCTTCTTCCTTTCTCTTCCCACCAGGACCATCCCACCACACCCACCTTGGGCTGGCAGGAAGGGCAGGGAGGCAACAGACGAGCATGGTGGGAAGACCTCAGGCAAGTGAGAGGAGAATATGTTCTAATTACTGAGATTTCCCTACGTGGTAGGTGTGCTAAGTATAAATCTTTGCAGTCTTATCTCCTGTGACCCATTCTCCACACAGCAGAATGATCCTTAAAGTTTAAATCAAATCCCCTAACTCCCTTACTTAAAACCTTCCAGGGGCTTGAATGAAATTCAGCTCCTCTCCATGGCCTCCAATGTTCCCATGGCTCCGGCCCACCTTCCCAGCCTCCTCCTAGCATGTTTCTCTTCCTGCTTCTCAACGCATCGACTACACACACCTACTTCCCATTCATCAGACCAGCCAATTTCTTTCCCTCTTCAGGGCATTCTGCTCCTGTAGGACCCCACTCCCTGGAAAGTTACTGCCCAGCGACTCCAGGATTGACTCCTTCTCAGCCTTCATGCCTCTACTTAAATATCCCTCCTCAGAGGCTTACTTCAAAGAATGTCCAAATTAGTTTCTCTCACCTGTAATAGCCCTATCAGTTCACAATGATCTGTTCTCCTTCTTTACTTCGCAACACCGCCACTACACGGTAATCTGAGGGCAAAATACTGTTATCTCTTGCTCCCTGCCGCCCTCCCTGCAAAGCCTAGCACAGCGCTTTGTATGCTGTAGGACTCAGTACATACGTACTGAATAAATGAGCCTGTCAGCTGGTCATGGTGATTACACGTATAGGAGGGGGATAGGACCTTATCAAGAAAAACACCGCTTTGCATTTTTGTGTTTGTTTGCTACTATGGACCAACTATGAGAAAAAGCAAGCATTTCTTTTCCTTGTCCCCACGCCAGGAAAGACAGATCCATACCTCATTTCTAAAAGCCTGACTTCCTAATGTGGCAACCATTACGAGTCAACTATCTCCAAATCCCCAACATCATAACTCCCCTATCCTTCAGGGAGAATGTAAACCTTTTTTGGTTGTGTATTTTTTTTAGTACTCCTCGAGAAGTCCTAAAGATAACAGGAATCTTCCTGCTATGGGGGTGTTGAGGTGGGGTGGGGGCCAGAGCTGGGGAATTTATATCTATTAGTCCACTTAAGATGGAGAAGACTGGCCTCCCCGATGCTGAGGAGGGGCCCAGTAATGGGGGGTTGTGTGAATGACAAAGACATGCCTCACACTGTGAGCGGGGCCCTGGGGGACCTCTGACAGGATAGTGTGTCATGGGGGACCTGCACATCAAGAGCAGTGGTTCCTGAGGCCCTTGCCCATGGCCATCAGAAGGAAATGGAGCCACCTGATCTCAGATGGAGCCCCTGAACTGCAGAGATGGCAGCAGTGACCATGGCAGGCTGCAGATGGGGGCTAGTTCCCTAATTTCTGGGTCTTTGGATTCCCATACAACCCTAAAAAGGAGGACACTGAAAACTACTGCAATTAAATTTCTAACCTCCCTGCTTAGGGTGGCAGCTTGGAGACTGAATTAATTTGCTAAAATAATAATAATAATGTGTCGTTTCTTACATCTTCAAGTCCAAGAACAAATTCACTTGATACTTGGTCAAAAGTGGTCATATATGTAGGAATAAAAAGATTTTATTTTATTTTTAGTAATCTCTGTACCCAACGTGGGGCTCAAACTCACAACCCCAAGATCAGGAGTCCTATGCACTACTGAGTTAGCCAGGTGCCCCAAGGAATAAAAAGATTTGAGACAACAGGAATTTGTATTGGTCTTTAGTCTTTTAAGTTTCTAGGCTCATGGAATCTGAGACAGAGAGAAACTTTGATTTATTTAATCCAATCCCCTTTCCACGTCAGGAGGCCCTATATGCTGGCTGAGTGACAGTCACCACAGTGGCCTGACTGTTCCTCAGATTGACCAGCAAGCTCCCTGATGAGCGGGGAGAGCATCTGAGATCCACTGACTGGAAGAGCTGCTCTTTTTTGTTTTCATTTTATTAAACTTTTTTTTTTAAAGGATTGTATCTTAGATATTATCATATGGGGACAAGTACTTCAGTAAAATCTCCAAACCCATGACTTAATGCTACATTTGTCATAAAAACATGAGGGAAATGAAAAGACCTACACACCTCAAAGAAGGGACGTCTTCGCAAAGCCCCAGTGGCAGTTCGCCACGTAGCAACACTCAAGCTGACGTGTACTCAGCTCTCCATCTCCATTCCAGCTCTTCTCTTGCCATCCAAAGGCTTCACTTAGCTCGTTTGGTTCTGAATAATTTGGTCAACCATGTGCCAGGACTTCACTTACCTTCCTTGGACTCTGATTAATGTCTTATTGTTTATATTAATTCTTTGGATGGATGACATAAATAATCTATTTCAGAAAGTGGATACATTATTAACAAATGAATTCCTTCTCTTAAGAATGGGGTCATATTTCATTCATACTGCATAAAAGACTTAACATGAATTTCATGCTACATGAGAACTGTGCAGTGTTTGTGTTTAGGATAACAGAAGATAAATGGCTTTTATGGATTATTTCTTAAAGTGATTTACTTGAAATTTTGACTTTATTATATAAAATGTTTTATTGTACTGTTGCTGTTTATTCCCTTGGCAAATAATCACTTGTTTTAAAAACATCTAAGGGAGATGGAATTGAACATCAGGTGACCAAGAAGACTACTCCTGCCTGTACTTAACTGGATTTTTTAATTACCGAATGAGCTTTTTGCAGTTAATTGGTCTTCTGACAACCTTCTGTTACTTCTTTTAAATGAATGACTTGGTTACAAGGTTAACTAGCTTCATTCATAAATAAACTATCCAATCTTTATTGTTAACTGTTGTTCATGATTTTGTTAAAGGAAGGTCACATTGATCAGCATATGTTCCATTATAAATTCACAAAGAAATAAATGCCTGAATAGATTCCCAGATATATGGTCTGAAGATTAACAAGTGCTATAAGGTTCACCAAAATCCAAGCTGACATTTACAAAATATCAGAAACCAATGCTAATATTTAAGGCAAATAGAGGATTTAGTATTTCAAAGAGGATTTAGCATACACGTACTAACTCTTGGAATAATAGGGAACAAAATCACCATATTACCCGAAAATGTCTACATAAAACACCAGAAAGAATATCTTACAAATATTACTAGAAATTAAGCTGTGGAAAAAAGGTCTTGCTTTATTAGTGGTGTTAGTTCTATAAAGTGCCCTTTTATTCTGACGGGAAGATAATATCGAGCAATTTAAGCACCTCAATGAGCACCTTTACTATTTAGGTGGCATAGACATTGGTATCACTTTGTCCCTTTAGACTTGCTTTAAAAAAATTATCAGACCCTTATATGTTAGTTTAGAAGTATTACATCTGAATAACTTTAGAGACACACCTGTAGATTATATGGTAAATATTAGCATAACAACCATTCCAAGTGACTGGGGATGGCTAACAGAAACTGAATTTCCAAAAAGAAGTCATTTACATTGTGAGTTCAATTTCTAGAACATCAAGGGGAAATGTTTTTATTTTAAATACTGAAGTTTTAGGGGCGCCTGGGTGACTGAGTCGGTTAAGCGTCTGCCTTCGGCTCAGGTCATGATCCCAGGACCCACACAGGGCTCCCTGTTCAGTGGGGAGTCTGCTTCTCCTTCCGCCTCGGCCCCTTCTCCTGCTCATGTGCTCTCTCTCTCTCAAATGAATAAATTAAAAAAAATTTCTCTCTAAATACTAAAGTTTTAGAAGTTTATCTAAAGTATGTAAGACTTCAGTTAGGAAGAATAAAACAATTATAGCTCAGACCTAACAAGTGGTTTTACAGATTCAGCTTTATATCAAGTATATGTTGCCTCCTGTCTTAATATTGTGGTATTTAAGCATAAGGTTACAAAATCTCCCCCTATTTCAGAAATGTTTCTACAGAAATCACGATGCACAATTTCTCAATAGCAATTCAATGTCTATTAGTTTTTAAGGCTCTTTAAAAAATATGTTTTACTTTGTACAGCCAGGAAGCAGCCTGTTTCCAAAACTAAATGTAACCTCAACCTTTTGCCAAGGAAATCCCTTTACCTCCAGAGAAAATAATAATTTCCTTGACAAAAGGTTGGCATTCCATTTACCCTTTTTAAAAAACAACACACACTTTTCTTAGTATAAATGAAAAATGGTCAAAGAGGTATCTTTTACACCAGAGCAAAGAAAGGTTACAAATAAACTTGTAACTAATTTGACATATTTTATAATAAAATAATATGTATTTTTATAGATAGGAAATTTTACATATTTATAATAAAATTGTTTTCAGTTTAAAACTGAGGGTAGAACACAGTTACATATTTACCTACACATCATTTAATTGGTGATCAGGGACTGACATTCTGAACTATCCAGACATAAGAAATGAGCAACAAAAAGCCCTTGACTCTCAGGTAATAAAGTCTATATATTTACTCCTGGGGATTCTTATTCTGTTCATACCTTTCTTATCTAAAAATAATCCTACCACTAATTTTCAAACACATCCATGTAACAGACACTTCTTCTAAATGAACATTAATCCTCTTAACAACTCTCAGGATAATTTAATCCTAATTTAAAATATCTAGAAACTGAGACACAGAGGTTAAGTAACAGCTTACAAATGGCAAAGCCATGGGTAGATCTCAAGTGTTTCTTACTTCAAAGCTTGCATTCATATTTTTCACCATTCAAGTATAAGGATCTGCTTTCTGAGCTAATCAGAATGAAGGAATGAGATGGCAAAAGGCAGGCAATGTAGTAACAGAAAAGAGAACTAGGGAAGAAACAAACAGGAAAACCCTAATAAAAAGCCAAAATGAAAAGTCAAAAAAGCATCACCATATCCCCATTGGTGGCTCTTTAGTGTAGGAATAAATGGCTCTCTATACTCCAGCTTTTGAGGATTTCACTAAACTATTATAAATACTAAAATGCCAATATAGTCATAACAATAGTCTGTGTCATTAAAAAAAAAAAAAGGCCGGGTTTTGTTCAGGATACTGTGTTAATAAGGCAATATGATAGAAGATGTATTTTAAACAGAGGAATTTTAATCCAGTGGTTAAGATAAAACTGTTAATACTCAAATTTTAGCTATCAAAAACTTGCAATTTGCAAGCCCCATTCTCTGAGGATATGCCAGGTGTACCAGGTATTACAATAATATTACTTAAATTCATTAGGTATTTATGCCCATATGGGTTAGTTCATGGGGATATGGAGGGAAGAGCTTTGACCAATTAGATTGTTATCATGGTTTATGTGCACTTATCATAATTGCCCTCTGTTGTCTTCAGACTTAGATTCCTGTATTTTTACTTCTGAAGACTTCAGTAAGGAAAAAAAAAAAAAAACTTCTAAAAATGAAAACAGGGGCGCCTGGGTGGCACAGCGGTTAAGCGTCTGCCTTTGGCCCAGGGCGTGATCCTGGCGTTATGGGATCGAGCCCCACATTGGGCTCTTCTGCTATGAGCCTGCTTCTTCCTCTCCCACTCCCCCTGCTTGTGTTCCCTCTCTAGCTGGCTTAGCAGTTAAGCGTCTGCCTTTGGCCCAGGGTGTGATCCTGGCGTTATGGGATCGAGCCCCACATTGGGCTCTTCTGCTATGAGCCTGCTTCTTCCTCTCCCACTCCCCCTGCTTGTGTTCCCTCTCTAGCTGGCTGTCTCTATCTCTGTTGAATAAATAAATAAAACCTTAAAAAAAAGAAAACAAAAGAAAACAAAAAATTACTTGGGTAAACTACAATGGGAATTGATCGAGTGACTTTTGCAGCTTATTATCTAATTTGACTATTCTAGCAAGACTGATTTGACCTTGGATTGCACACTGAATGGCCATATAATAAACAGTTGTTGAGTGAATGAATTTTACAAGAACAGATAAGGCAAATACTAAATGATGGTGATTACAATGCTGATACTAGAAGAAGCTGAGTAAACTCTTTAATTTGTAAATGTGCTATTTTATTGTTTCATAATTGAATGTGGCTTTCCCCCAGGAGTGAATAATCCAGGCACTATGTTTACAACTATTTTAGGTAGGGCTTTTAAAACTCAACTCACTAATTCTCTTTTGTTCCCAAACTGTTTTCCAAGCACTCTACGAAATTTTAAGTTGTTTTTCAGAGTTCCTGCCTGAGAAGTGTTGCTGTTGATCAGTAAATCAGTGATGAAGTGTTATAGTATGTGGGAAGGGGGAGCATTAATAATTTAGTCCTAAATTGGATATGCGGGGATCCAGAATTTAACATTGAAATGCTGATTAGGATGATTCTCTTTCAATACAATGCTCTCTCAGATTTTCTGATCTCAGAAGGACTTGAGATTTCCTCTAACTCAACCTTCCACTCTGCAGAGCATTTTTCTCCAGCATCCTTGACGGGCTGTCCTCTGATCTCTGCTTCAAGGTACTCTCTCCCGGAGCTCTGGAGATAACTATTTTATGTTGGACAGCCTCTAATTAAACCACGTTTCTGTTTTGTTGAATGGAAATCGTTCCTTGGAATGGCTACTCACAGATGCTAGGCCTAAACTTTTCTTAGCCTCTTAAAAATGTCTTTGTGCTGGCTTTAAATAGGGCCACTATTCTCAGGCCACCTCTTTGCTGGAATCCATCAAGCACTAAGCATAAGTCGTGTACATTCCGAGGGCAAGGGCAGTCAAGGCTATGCTCGTGTAAACATGACATTTATTCTGCTGTGTTCTGTTGATCCTATCTGTGACCCTCAAAAGAAAAAAAAAACAACAACCACCGGATTTCCAAATTTATAGTCAGAGTTAGAAAAAGCCAATTTCCAAATGTGGAAGTAATGGAGTCAATATTAGAGCACCTTGACTGATATTCAAACCCACGCACCTGAAATTCCCTGGACTGTGAACGTCTGTTTTAATGGAGTTGACAGCATACTCTGGCCTGTAGGTGCCACACCACACCTAGGATAGGAACAGAAAAAGGAAAGCAGTGTGCTTAGGTTCAATCAAAGATTATTTGTATGAGAAAATTAAATTGGAATTCTGCATTTCTCAACCATTCACTCTTCAAATAATGTTCAGTGATAGGCAACCAGGAGCATAATTACCATTAATAAGAGCTGATAGTCTGTTATAAACAGTGAAAGTCAGTCAAGTCAAATGTTCTGCCACAACTGATTAAAACAAGAAAACTCAGCATGCAATATCTAACTAACTATGAAATTACAACTCAAAATGATTTTCGTATCTATCAATCAAGGAAGATACAATACCTGGGCAAAGTTCAAGAAGAATAGTTGTCTGTGATTCAGGTCAAGTCCAGGAAGTAATTTTTCTTCACCGTTCTTTTTAACATAATTTTGATAGGCCTAGGCAGTTAATGAAATAGAAACACGATGTTTATAATTACTAAATTTCTGTATAAATCTGTGCAAAAGACCATGTAACCCAGTAATTAACCTTTTATATCAGGATCACCATAATCATCTATTTACATATGGCAACCTACAACTATTTCATGGATTAGAAAGAAAACCAGAATTTACTTCCAAATGCTCTGAAAATGTCAATGATCAATAAATGTCAGTTGAATGAATGGATGACATATAAATGATAAAAAAAACTTATCTAAATGTTGTTCTATAGATAGATGGATAAGTCTTGCCAGTTGGAAGAATGGATTGCCAAGGGAGTCAGTCTGTAATTGCCATATTTAGCTCAGTTACTATTCTTAGCAAAAAAGATTTACACCAGACTTTGAATGATTCACACCAAAAATCAAGGGATTCCTTAAGATCTCTTAAAAATTAGTATCCTATGATTCTAAGAATAAAGATGAGCAATTGTTGTGGCACCCCAGAAGACAGGGCAAAATAGACTGAATCTCAGTTACATTAGGAAGAAGGAATTTAGGTTACTTGAATGTCAGAAAATATCCTTAATTCTTAAGGCTCTAGGAATACTATTGAAAAATGTAGTTTTCCTCTGCTAAACATATTTAAGGAATTTACAACAAACTTCCGGAGATGTGTTACTTCCAACTTAATACAAAGGAAAGTGATCAATTAGATAAGCAGAAGATATACTTCATTTCCTCCTCCTTGCCATTAACATAGATTTATTGTGTCTCTATTATGTAAAGATGCTAGGAACATGGGGAAGGCTTGAGCCTGCTCCCTCCTAGGGAGCTCACAATCTAGCAAGGGGACAGGGTAGTAGACGCTATGATTTCATGTATAAAAAAATATTTACACACTTGTAATTTGCTTCATTATAGTAAGTCTGTACTTGGTTTAGGTAAAGATCTTCCTGGAAGTGCCATCAACCCAGATTTTGGTTGCCTTTTTACAGCAATGATTTTTAATCTGCCTGCATATTAGAATAACTGTGGGAGTATTAAGAGTGCCAATGCCTTCCACTTCCAGGCAAGATGGAGTGAGAGGGACTGGATTTACCTTCTTGCTGAAACAACCAAATGATGGACGAAATATATGAAACAATGGTGTGCGTGACACTGGACATCAGGCAAAAAAGAGAGTGAGCTCTCTGAGATGGTAACCAAATAAGGTAAGCCCTATAATTGCCCCAGCTTATTGCCTTAAGCATTTCCAGGCTACAACATAAAGAAGAGAAACTCCATTGGAGCCCAAGGGACTGCCTGAGTTGAGAAGGAACTGAGAGTTCAAGGACACCAAAGACAGGGTCCTAAAGAGGAGAAAGCTATACGGGAGAGGACCTCTAGCGATCAGATGGGCCCCTCAAGATTCACACAGTAGGGTCTTGCTTCAGCAGTGGAGAATAACTTTCCCTAGGCTGAGCACGACCCTAGTGCCACCTAACAAGTTCTAAAAGCAAGGGCCAGAAGGATCAAACCATTTCTGAGGAAGTTAATTGTGCCCAAGTATAAAGCTCAAGAAATTTGTAGGAAAACAAGAATATCTAGTACCCATAGAGGTAAAATGCACATTGCCTGGCATCTAGTCAAAATAGTACCAAGCATTCAAGGAAGCAGCAATCTACCAGCCCCCAGGATTCTGCTGGGACTCATTCTTTTGGAAACTTTGCAGGCAGCTTAATCTCCCAAACCTCATATTTTGATAATACAGTCACTGCAATGTCAGAGGCGCTCCCAGTCATCTCTCCCACAGCGCTCTGAAGCCTCCTCTTTCCTGCCCAACCACTGAGGCCCTCCTCCCCCCGCTAACCCATACATTTCTATGCTGGACAAGTAATCCTACATCCCCATCCATTGCATAGAATATTCCATCCATCTTTGTCTGGAGAAGCCTGGTATGTCCTGGGGCACTTGGTCCCCTGCACCGTCTCACGCGGATGTTGCTCACTGCCCCACATGTGAGTTACCTCAGGGTTGGAAGAAACACTCAAGCTACCCTCACTCCTTGTTGCTTCCAAGACAGTATTCCTCTACTCTTTTGTGAAAATCCCTACCTTTTCCTGGGCACATGGCATCAACTAGACCATCCTTTAATTCTGCTCTAATCATCAAGTAACGACTTAGTTTATGGAGCACTGAGAATAGTGCCAAACACACAGTGAAGTCCTCAACGAGTGTTTGTTGAATGCGAGAAGGAATGGAAAGCTAAGTGAGATTCTAAGGGATGTTCCATCAACATACTGCTCCGGGTATAACTGTTTGGGTGACTACAAGGCCATGTGTTGGAGCTGTATCACTTCAGTCCCTCATTGGGTCACTGTAACTGGACTGGGGTTTATGCTGATTATAGCTCCCAATATTGCCTCACCTACAGTGAAACTGAGGGTCCTATTTAGTACATTGATCAATGACTGAAATAATCCTTTTGATGAGGCACCTCTTCTAAAAAAATTATATTTCAGAGCTTATTTCTTAGAAAAATGTTGCTTCCCCTGTGGAACTTGCATATCTCCTCATTTCTGCTGATGTAACATTCCAGGGTTCCCGGTCTCAGCTTCTCAGAAACCTAGACTATTCAGGTCACTCGCAACCACACCGCCCTTTCTGGTTAGCATACCTACAATCTCCTTTTCCCCGTGTATTTTCTACTTTCTACTCATTGTTTACTGCCTACATTATATGTGCCTTTTGCAAAAGGCCTTAAATGAATGATTAAATATGATAAATATACACTCTGACCACTAAAATGGGAAAAAATATTATTACTCACTCTGTATGCTTGGCCAATACCTCCATTATCAGCAATATTTTCTCCCAGTGTATTAATCCCATTGAGCTGTTAAAAAAAAAAAAGATGCTTAAAGATGCTTAGCTGTATTTGAATTTTTAAGAAGGCATCAATAATGCACTTAAGATTGGATATATCTATTCCTCAAAAAGTTAAAAACAGAAATACCATATGATCCAATAATGTCACTGCTGGGTATTTACCCAGGGGAAATGAAAACACTAACTTGAGAAGATATATTTATTTATTTACTTCAGCATTACATTAGCCAAGACATGGAAGCAACCTAAGTGTCTATGGATAGACGACTGGATGAGGAAGAAGTGAAACATACACACGCACACTGGACTATTACACAGCCATAAAAGGGATGAGATCATGCCATTTGAGACAACATGGATGGACCTAGAGGGTATTATGCTGAGTGAAATAAGTCAGACTGAGAAAGACAAATACCATACAGCTCCACTCATAAATGGAATCTAAAAAAAAAAAAAAAAGAATAAACAAAAAGCAGAATCAGAACTATAAATACAGAGAACTGATGGTTGCTGGAGGGGAAGGGGCTAGGGGAGTGGGCTAAATGGGTGAAGAGGAGGAGGAAATACTGGTCTCCAGTTATGGAAAGTGTAGGTCACAAGAATAAAAAAGCAGAGCATAAGGAACACAGTCAATGATATAGTAATGGCGATGTAGTGGGACAGACGGGAGCTATACTTGTGAACGTATCACAATGTGTTAACTTGTCAAATTACTAAATTGCACACCTGAAACTAATATAACATTATGTGTCATCTATACTCAAAATAAAGCAACAACAACAACAAAGATTGAATATATCTACAACTTTTCAAGAGAATGCTAACATACATGCTGTCCACCTGCTAGGTCCCAGGAGAAGTTTCCATACTGGTATACCATGCATTGGGACTGGTCTTTAAAATTATTTGCCGACTGTTGAGTCCACCAGTCAGCAAGGTCTCCATCCTTGTTAAAATTTCTGCCTGTAATATAATGATTTAAGTAAAAGGGGAACTCATTACATCAAGAATTATGATTAAGATATCTTTAATTCAAAAGGCAAGGACTGAAATACCACTGTGTGAGACAAGTGGACAGGTAATGAGAGGAACTGCTCCCCTTTCTCATCCCACGTTGATGAAAAGTGGACTGGAGGGCATGCTTTGCTGGTGGGCCTTCATATTGATCCAGGTTTTGTGTCCATATTGTTCCTGATATCTCAGCCAAGGCCACCAGCTAAGCGGCTACTGAAACCGTGCCTTGTTTCTCTTGGATGGTTTTCATATGGACCAAGTCTGTTTAATTTGATAGTTTGAGATTGAAAAACGCTATTTTTATTCTACATTCATTTCGTATCTCAAACCCCTCACAAGACACCGTGGACTCAGAGTCACCCTTCAAGCAGTCACCCTTCCTCCTGGAGCTTTCCTGCTGACCCGAAGTACCTCGATCTTCCCTTTTTTTGAACTACAGTGGCATTATTTGCCATGTTTAAACACTTCATTTTATCCTCCTTTTAAGTAGTTACGTAGGGAATGAGAAGAGGGCTACAAAGAAAAACTACTTGAATTCACATCCTGATTCCACTAATTCCTAGCTTTGTAACTTTGAGCAAGTCTTTCATGTGCCTCTGCTTTTTTCCATTAAAAAAAAATGGAAGTGGTATTAGTACTCAACCTGTGAAAATTATTACATACTTGAATTGAGTAATAGACACTTGCAAACCAATTTTCGTCATAGCTTCAACTATCACTTCTCTATGTATCTCATGTCTCATGTCTTTACTTCTATGCCTCTCAAATTTCATCGAAACCCTAAATCTATTTTTTCTGTTTGAGGAAGTGTATAAACATTTAAGTGCCCATTATTTGCAAAGTCCTGAACTAGGTAAAGGCTGAAAAAAAAAAAGTTCTTGTCCTTTAGCAGTTGAAAAGTCTTACAGGCATATTACTTTTTGATTTTATATCTGATTTTAAGACATGAACCCTGTCCTGTAGAAGTCCAGATAGATAATATGTAAACAATCGTGAAATAAGACCAAACATTATCATTGGTGTTGACAAACACCGCAGTGTTTTCTCAATGTGAATATTTGTGTTATTCTGTCAGAGTGCAAAGCACACATTGTTTATCTCACTACTAGACATTTCTGATCTTCCTAAACAACAATTTAAAAGGAACACTAAAAGTATGATCATTAGCCAATGATACCCTGATGATTAAATGTGTTCTTGTATTGGTCAAGTATAATAACTCTATTCAGGTTTGTTAGGATGTGTCTCAGTCAAAGGAAAGTGTCCATTGCACTTTACCATTGTCATCAAAGCCGTGGGTGATTTCATGTCCTATGACCATGCCGATACCCCCGTAGTTCAATGAGTTAGACTGCTGGGCACTGAAGAAAGGGGGCTGCAGAATGCCAGCTGGGAAGACTACAAGGAAAGAAGATGGTTAAAGATGATTTGTGTCATTCTTCTGTGATGGCAGGCCCGGGCTGGGCTCTCTGCCCGCTGAGCTACTTTCCAGTATGTCAGTTTCACTTAATTATTTAAAAAAATCTTCTGTGATGAAACAAAGGTAGGTCTTTTATGATCGATGACAAAGAGTTCATCCCAAAGCGGCACCATGATCTATGATTTATAATCACCATTCACTTTACAAACTCTGCTAAGATTGGTTTTGGCTATAAGGAGTTTAGAGCAAGGGGAAATTATCAACTTCATTCAGAAGGACTTTTCCCCCACTGCAAATATTTGAGGAAAACACTTATTTAATAACACAGATACTAAAAAAATAACACAAGTATTACTTTTAGTGTCGTCTCTAACATTTTGTCCTTCTACAATAGCTTGTTAAACAAACAGATACTCAATCGGAGACATTCCCAACAACATTGCCCTATGCTATTTTCAACAAGGCATCTACGGCTATTTATGTCCTTATTTTTGGTTGTTGGCTTTCTTTTTCTTGTCATCCTCCCCTGCTCCAGCACCTCAAATATCAGCCCTTTGAGAGCAGAGATTTGTGTGTCTGTAGGTACATCTGTTTATTTATTTGTTGAGTCCATTTGTTTTTTTAAATTCATTACCTCCAGCACCTAAAATTAGAATGGCCCCTGGAACATAATAGGTGCTTAGGACATATGTTGAATAGGTGAATAATCAATGACAAATGAGAGAGCAAATGAACTTACCATGGTGTCCCAGAGACTTTACTACATAAATAAGTCACATATTTTTTATGTCTACCCTGACATCTGAGTTAACTTGTCTAGCTTTCTGCATGTAGATGTCTCACAAACTTTAAATTTCATGTGTCAACCATCAAATTCATCATTTTCTCTTCTAAGCCATCACTCTTTTGACTTTATTTCTGCTAGTGGCATTTAAAGGGTCTCAATCACCCAACATGAACATTTTCTATTTATCTTGGATAACTATTTTTTTTATTTTTTAAATATTTATTAATTTATTTGTTCATTTTTTTTTTTTACAAAGTCTTACACAGTCTACTTAGGAAAAAAACAGGTCATGTACCTTCCTTCCAGGAGCATTTCTTCTGTTTATCTCCTCCTATCAGTCTTAATTGCCACCATCCTACTTCATATTATCATTCCTGAAGAATTACTTAATTTCCTACATGATTTTTCCACTTCCTGTCTCACCCAACTACAACCTATCCTAAATCTAATCCATTCTGCAGCCAGATTAAAGTGTAGCTCTGGTCATTATCGCTCCCCCACTAAAAAGCCTTCCAAAGGATGGCTTTGATGCTTTCTAACTAAATACAGCCTCTTCTTCCTGGCCTTGGACTCCGTGGTCCTCTCCTATTTCATCTCCCTCATACCCTCTCCTCCCCTCATAATGCCCATAACTTAGCAATTTCATCTTTCATGTTTTAAAATTCTAGTATCGGGGCACCTGGGTGGCATAGCGGTTAAGCGTCTGCCTTCGGCTCAGGGCGTGATCCTGGCGTTACGGGATCGAGCCCCACATCAGGCTCCTCTTGCTGTGAGCCTGCTTCTTCCTCTCCCACTTCCCCTGCTTGTGTTCTCTCTCTCGCTGGCTGTCTCTATCTCTGTCGAATAAATAAATAAAATCTTTAAAAAAAATAAAATAAAATAAAATTCTAGTATCTTCTGAATTATGTTCTGTAGTAAAAAAAAAAAAAAAGAATTTTTAGCATCAACACCTACTGCATGTAAAGCCCTACGCAATCACTATGTGGGATTCCAAGAACAGAAGGGAAGGGCCCTGACCTTAAGAAATCTAAGATCTAGTTCACATAGTAGCAAATGTTGTTTCTTTGTCTTTCAGGTGGGGAGAAGATGGCAGAGCCTTGCATGGATTTCAAAGATAAATATTAGATGTTTACAGAAGAGACTTTAAAAATATGCTGGACAATTTAAGTGTTCTCTAGAACTTAAAAAAAAAATCTGGAGAGTTGCCATAACATCCAAAATGACAAAATAATTAGAAAATAAATACTGCTGTCCTTGGAGAATTTCGATGAAAGTTATACCTCACATGTAGCTGCCTGAGTTATCAACAGTGCCAAGAAATTATTTTTAGCTTAAAGTATTAAAATTATGTGCAGTACTTTATTAACTTAAAGTGAACGCTATCTCCCACACTATGTACTTTGATTAAAATCCGCCCTTCATATAAAATGCTCTTATGAAACGCGCTATCAAGACTAAACATTAACTGTAAAGATCCTGCTGCTTTAATTATATCCTGATATGTCACTCTTCAGGCAAGTGATAAGATTTTTATGGCTCATATTAAATACTAGTGTTCAAGTTCAGCTTTGCAAATTCTGATTTCTCCTTTTACACTGCCAGCTACATCTCAGCAATGAGGATTTTCCCCATTAGCCTACTGCTGTTACTAGCAGACTTCACAACTGTTGACAACACCGAACTGCTTACTTGTACATTTCTAATGTTCATGATTGTCAACAAGTTAGTTAACTAAATAAGTCATTGGTCCATGAAACAAAAAATTATGTTTCTCCCTACCTCCCATGCCCTCGGTTCCCTGGTTCAGTTTTTTAAGGCTGCAAGCAATTCAATTTCAGGATCTTTGAAATAAAGTTTGATGACATCAGGTAAAATCAATTTTGGGTGGAAAAAGTGAAATATTATTTTTTATGTTAAATGGAATATCAATATGTTTGGAAACATTTGCTCTTGATTTTCAAGTCTGAAAATAAGATTCCTAAGAATAAGTAAGGTAACTTTAGAAAATTTAATTATTTCAAGGTAGTCATACACCATCCAGGTGGTATGCACTAAATAATCCATGCAAGGTTTCTGGAGCTCTACGGAGCAAATGTGTGGGGAGTAAGAGACAGTGAATTAAACACTTTCAGTGTGCCTTCCTGTCTGGGAAGTTGATTTTTTTTTTTTTTTAATTGACGTGAAGTGGCAGGGGTGCATAAAACTTAGAATACAGTCCACCTGTGTGAGTTATAACAAAACAGTAGTGGAAATTGAATTAAAAAGAAGAAATTATTAATATGAATAACTCCCTATATGAGTCCAATCCCATAAGAAATTGTATGTGATCTCATTTAAGGTATTTGTGTGAGGACGGGAGGGTCATTTACGAGACATATGCTATTCTTTTTCTTTTTTAAATTTTTTTCATTTAATTTGAGAGAGAGAGAGAGAGAGTTAGCACAAACTGGAGGAGAGGTGGAGAAAGAAGCAGAGTCCCACCGAGCAGGGAGCCTGATGCAAGACTCGATCCCCAGACTCCAGGATCATGACCCAAGCCAAAGGCAGACGCTTAACCGACTGAGCCACCCAGCTGCCCCAAGCCATATGCTATTCTATACCAATTCTAATTCTGTAATGCATGATATCAAAATTAAAAGCTGTATATCTATGTATGTGAACAGACAGAGAAGCACATACACAGCCACAAACTCACTTCCATCAAGGAGAACGATGGAGGTCTGGATCTTCAATTATTTTTAGTTAAGACAATCCCCACTTTGAAGATTTAAATGAATTGTCAAAGAGAAAACGTACACATGTCAAAGATTTCTCCTCTCGCATGACACTTTCCCTTCTTCTGAACTGCTGTTATTAGCAGACGAGCATATGAAAAGACATTAACAATTTTTCAGATTTCAAATTTCTATCTGATAAATTTATCTTGAGAGTCTTTAAAGGTCTTTCTTATTAAGAATGCTTATTGTAGCCAATTCTTGATTTTTCAGAGGATAACTATTTTGTGAAATGTTAGGCCACTTTTACCTTCTTTTTCCTTTTGCTGGGTGCTTCTTTGGTTTGAGGGTATTCAGCTCAAGTTGAGATCATTCCCTGCTCTTCTCTGATCAGGGAATCTCTGAGGTGAACCAAATTTGAGCTCGCTCCAGGGATATGGGGTAATTCGGAGCCAAACAAGGTACTGTCTTGACCTAAACTGTGTGAATCTGCTCTAGAGAGGGGCTGAAGGGATGAATATGTCAGGGTGGTCCTACAGAGGGTCTGTATGAGTCTTCTTGTTGGAACGAATCAGCATCAGGTCTGATAGGATCCAGGGTCCTTCCTGAGCTGGATTAAAATGAAGCTATATCCCTTAATACACCTTAATACAGAACAAAGCCCAGGTTGTCTCACTTTGCATTGGAATTTCATTAGAAGGTCATTATCCTGTTTAAGTTCAAGTCCAGAATGAACTAGATCTTACACCAATAAAACGACTTGAATATCAAAAAGATGTCTTCAAGTTGGGGCGCCTGGGTGGCTCAGTCAGTTAAGCATCAGACTCTTGATTTTGGCTCAGGTTATGATCTAGGAGTTGTGAGATAGAGCCCCGCATGGTGGGTGTGCAGCCTGCTTAAGATTCTCTCTGTCTGCAAATGCCCCCCCATACATGTATGTGAACATGCATGCATGCTCTCTCTCTCAAAAAACAAAACAAAGCAAAAAAACAAAGTGAAGGCTCTCCAAAGAGAAAGGTGCTTCTAAGAAAGCATCTGAACAGTTTCTAGGAATACATTGCAAGGAATAGACTGCATGGGTTCTGAGTTGATCATTAAACAAGTTCTGGTCTGAGTTTAGGTAATCATTGTACTAGCTGGGAGATGTCTTAGCCTAGACTTTGAGCTAATTGATTTTAGCAGGCGCACATGCCTTACTTATTATTTATATGTTATATAAAGACACTTTTCTGATTATTTTATATAATTCATTTTCATGTCATGTACCAAAATAAATTCCAGATGGATTAAAGATTTACTCCAAAAATAAAGACCAAAAAAATACTACAAGAAAATATAGATAGTTTCTTACTTTAACTCTTCCTAGGTTTAAAAGCAATGGGGAAAGCTATAATCAAACTTTAAAATAAAATAAGGGTTATAATTTCTTTAAAGTATGTTTTTTAGTGAATGGTAAAAATCTTGCAGGATTTTTCATCATTTCTAATCTAATTAGTAACAGAATTTAAGAAAAATGAGGTTCAGGACAGACTCTGAAATATTTATTTTAGAATAGTGCCGAAATTATTTTCCCTTTTGATTCTTGACCACACTTAGAAATGAAGGGCTGGAATACGTGCACCTGGAGAAGTTGACTGTACTGTTTGTTTGGTATACCTTCAGTAGTACTGAATCTGTTGGGTGCCTTTCTACATATTTAAAATCCTTAGGGAAAAAATGGCTTTATTTATGTAATACTTAAGAAAGAATTTAAAGATCTCAAGGTCTTCCCAGGAAGAGAATCAATATACGTTGTTATATTAAGCCATTTAGTTATTTATTATATCATTTACTCATGTATTAATTTCTACAGAGATTCCTGTAATATTACTATTACTGAACATACTTTTTTCTTTTTTGATTAAAAGTAGTTAAGTAAATGCAAGTTCACATGGTTCAACCTAATATAACTGACTTTTCAACTTTCTGAGACCTTTGGAGTTGTCTAGAAAAATAGGCGGTACATATCAGGACCACCCCCACCAGGGTCAGGGTGCAGAATTGCCAGGAGAACTGGATCTCTGCAAAGCTGGTTCTTGGAACCTTAAACCCCTTTAACATTCTGATGCATAGAGAGTCTTAAAGTCAATATAACTTTATGGAGCTATAAGAGATGTTTAAAAAGTATTTAGAAATAAAATAAAAGCACTTAGACATAAGATAAACCACTTAGCCACAAATGAGAACATTGCAAAAGAAAGAAAACCACTTAATGTAATTTGTACTAACTTAAAATTTGCTATTATAGTGAAAAGAGGTACAGGGATGCATTAACTTTCAAGGAGTATATTCAATAAATCAATAACTCAGCCTCAGCTGTGATTTATGAGGAGTACTATAAATTGGACATGCAATGCACTACAAGTTGGTAGCAACAGAGAAATATTAAAGAATTATTTAGGAATAGGCCTTACCTATCTGATTTCTGCCTGAAGAATAAAATGCATTGACTACAGCTGCTCCGCTTATCCACCTAGGAAAAACATAAGAACTCGTTAAAATTATACTATTATTATCTGATTCCATCTGCTCACCACAATAAAAATATTATTACTCTTCCAAGATGAATCTTAACTTTCTGTTTGAAATAGGAACCACAAATTAATATTAGCTCACTAAGTGAGACTTCTCATTTGAAAGTATTTCTACTTCCTGAAAAATCAGAATGTATCAGGTCTGTAATCCATTACCTTACTTGTATGAATTTTTGTGGAGGCATCTCACAGTATAAAACCCGTTCAGATATATCTTTTAGGAAATTGCAAATGGATTGACATATTGAAATATGTTTACCTTCAAATTCCTAATACAAGGTAACTATACCAACAATTCTGGAGCAGTTGACAGAATATTGAAGTATAAATTGTGAAAACTTCAGATTCAAGCATAAATTTTTTTAATTTCCTGGCTTATTTTGACACTGAGATTCCCCCTTGTCAGGCAGTATCAGGTAATCTGCCTCTGATTACTGCCATCTTAAATTATTATTTTTTTAATGCAGCATTCCAGCTACATTCCATCATACGTTTGCGTGATGACTGCAAAATGAAACCCAGGTGCTTCTTAAACAGATTTGTCTGTTTGTCTGTGTAGGTGCCAATGTTCCCATGTCTTTCTGCTCATATGTTATGATGACTGCATAGCAATAATCATTGTTGGAATATCACTCAGCCTTAAAAAGGAGTGAGATCGTGCCATTTGTGGCAACATGGGTGCACCTAGAGTGTATTACGCTAAGTGAAAGATGTTAGGCAGAGAAAGGTAAATACCACATGATTTCCCTTATATGTGGAATCTCTAAAAAACAAAACAAATGAACAAAAAGCAGAAACAAACTCATAAATACAGAGAGCAAACGCGATTGCCAGAGAGGAGGGGTGTGGGGGCATGAGGAAAATGGGTGAAGGAGGGTGGGAGGTACAGACTTCCAGTTATGGAATAAGTCACAGGGATGAGAGGTACAGCATAGGGAATATAGTCAGTGGCATTGTAATAGGGTTGTATGACGACAGATGGCGGCTACACTTGTGAGAACAGCATAATGTATAGAGTTGTGGAATCACTGTGTTGTACACCTGAAACTAATGTAACATTGTATGTCAACTGTAATTCAATAAAATAAAAAACAAAATCATTGTTAAGCACTTTTTTGCAACAGGAGTAATATCCCCATCTTAACAGACCATTACGTTTATCTCTATACAGTCATTGAAAAATGGACAATTCTGGACTTCAGATAACCTCTTAAATGCCAGCACACATGCATACACTTAAGACAATCCTATATTATTAGCTGATGGCTTCACTGTAGTTATACCACTTTCAGGACAACAATTAATGGGCAATCATTATCCTACTCACGGAAGGAGTTTATAGTAATTAGTACAATGAGATTAAACCAGAACTGTTTCCAGACCCTGCTTTGCAAGGTAAGCAGTACAAAGTCAGCTGTCCAAATCAGCATTTTAGCTACAATTTCAGTAACTATTGTGGGATGTCAGATGTGAGTCCTATTTTGATCTCTTAAAAAGAACTGAGAGAGGGCCGTATGTAACAACTCTCTGATAAATTCTAACTAAATAGGGGTTTTATCTCCAGTAACAGGACTAAGACATTCATATAAAAAATTGGGGAATTAAAAAAAAATCCAAATAACATTTCTGTGAATTTTTCTTTAGAAAGAAAATAAGTTTGAAGACAGAGGGGAGACACTTGACCAATGTGTTTCTTTAGTTTGATGTCATTTTAAATAGAGAAAAACATTTTCAGACAGGATGGTGTGACTGCTATGTCAGTTTGTCCTAATTTCATCACAGCTGAGTCATCAGTATTTTAATTTCTTGCACGTTGAGGATTACAAGCATATAATTGTATTTACTTTAATTCAACTCTACTCGATTTTCACATGATTTGTGACAACTCACAACAAAAGCATGCAAACCCAGGAGAGTTAAGACTACAATCAAGAGATCAGGAACTTTACAGAACAAGTAGATTTTGTTTGTGTGACCAAAAAGTATTACAAAAGGAAATACTTGTATAAGTAAAAATCATGATCAGGAGAAATGATTTATCAGGACTATGTTTACCCATATTCTCATAGTTGTTACGACTTAGGTTCAAGTATGGCTCGAAGTTGTCTGGCGGGAGGGACAAGATGGAAACTGTGCTCACGCTTCCCCTGAGGAGAACCAGCATTCCTTACAGGGGCTCTTCAGAAACGTATTTCTGAGGTGTCCTCAACATTTGGATAGCAAATACGGCAGTAAATTTTACGCATAAACAGCTTAAAATTATTAATTTTAATTGTTATAAAACTGACTGAGCATGTTTCCAGGTCTCAGCTGTTTTGAGGTTCAGTTTCTCAATTATGAACTGATTTAGTAACAGTATACTCCACGTGGACTTTTATGGGTAATCACAAATAACAGGCAAATTGTTTCATTCTGAACTCAGGCACATGCTAAAAAGGAAAAGCAAAATGTGCCAATCCAAAATGTTTTCTTAAAGTAAATAGAGTACAGAGGGAAGGAGTTAGGGATATGAAACGAATGTTTCAGACAGCAGCAGAACTCAAAAGCAGGGCATAGATGAAGTTTATACACCCTTCTCATGTTTACTGCTTTTGTAAAAATAAATGTCATACCTTTGTTTTAGTGCTTTTCTGCTCTTCTGATATATTACTGTGAGGGGTTTGAGATTGCATTTTGATTCATGTTTATAACTTTCCAGGAGGGAGCGTTTACATATTAAAATGTCCACGGTGAATTATACTTTCAAGAAAAAAGCATAGCTATTTATGACCACAGAACTCTCAAATAAAATTAGAATTATGGTGGTTAGTTTCACGGAGCACTAGCGTGTAGTGTTTGCCTTTTCTTCCTTGAAAACTTTCATAATGCATCATCAGACTACTCCTGGGTGATTACCCAGGGCATACTGTTCCTGGGAATGATAGGAACCTGAAGTACTGTGATCAGATCATTGCATCTTTTTTTTTTTTTTTAAGAATTATGTATTTATTTGAGAGAGAGTGCACATGCGTGTGAGTGAGGGGAGGGGCAGAGGGAGAAAGAAAATCCTTAAGCAGACTCCCTGCTGAGCAGGGAGCCAGGACACCAGGCTCCATCCCAGGACCCTGAGATCACGACCTGAGCCAAAACCAAAAGTCAGCCGCTTAACTGACTGAGCCACCCAGGCGCCCTGGACCATTACATTACCTTTTAAATAAAAAGATGGTAACAGCTAGAAGTTCAGTGTCTAAACGTCTGGTCGTCATGAATATCTCACTATGTTAAAGTAAAAGCTAAATTAGGGCAAAGAAAATATTTTTCGAGTTAAAGGATGATGTAACAAAAACTATAAGTGATTTTGATTTGGATGCAACCTCAAAGTTTCAGGAAAAGCTTCCACTTATGGGACACATAAACTTGATGCTGAATAGCAGCACAGAAAAGAGAAAATGCACAACAGAAGAGAAAATCAAACGGTGGCGATTCTTGCCCTAAAATACTGGAGGGTGCAGGTTACCTGAAACTACCTTTCAAGTCCAGACCGGAGGCCAGACACTAGCAGCCTTCTGGAGCAGGTATCAGGCCCGAGAGATGAAGTAGGACCCTGTTCTTTGATTTTTCTTCCAGCCTCCCATGGTCTCTGTGTGTAGGAGTTTGGGTGTATGTGGTATTCAGTGAAGAGTAGGAAAGCTAGAAAGAGGAAAACTTTATTTTTCATTTCGGAGCCATAATTTTATCAGGTGAACTTATTCTTGCTTGGGGACGTTCAACAGAACAAAGAAGGGCCACTATAAGCAGCATGGCCCTCAAAGCTGAACTAACAGTGTGGATGGGAAATACGACTGAAATACGCTTGAGAGGGGGACCAGGTGTTTCTCTTCTCTCTCTTATTACCCTGAAGAAGCCAGGCAGTGAGGAAATGAAAGCACAAAGACATCATTTTTATAGCAAGGAAGAAAGGCAGACGTCGAGAGCCTGATCCTGCAGGCTTTTGGATGTAATAAACCCACTGGATTGCAAAAGCACCTGGAGTGAAACTCCTCTTTCACCCACTCATGTGTAACTTTCAAACTTAAAACAACAAAATTGTTAATGCCCCTTTCCCTGAAAGTGTTCGGTTTCCCAGCATCTAGTGGTCCCAGAGCAACTCCTTTGAAATCAGCAGTACCAAACAGTGGTTTTCTCTATTTTCCTCAAGTACTGGTGGAAAGGAGATTTCTCATTTTGCAACTGCGGTAACCACTGTAACCCTTTACATCTATTCATATTTTCTCACCGAGCCTTCAGGGTTTCGATACCATCATTCATCTTTCAAACCAGTCATAGAAGATCGATGACACTTGCGTTTCCAGGTGTAGAAAACAAGGCACAGCATGCTTTTCCGATCTTCTCCTCATACACTTACAAACCAAGTGATACAACTCAGAAAGGAGTATGTAAACTAAGAGGGCAGGGGGGCCTCTCATCTCCCATTCCAGCCCCCTACTTCTGAGCTTTCGATCTGCATGATATATAAAATTTCAGTACGATGATGAATGCCAATTCCTTGCCAAACTCTTCAAAAATGGAAGCGCTCATTTTTATTTACTTATCTTCAATATACAAAACTCACTTTTATTTATATACACTAGCAATGAACAATCCAAAAAGGAATTAAGAAAACAATTCCATCTGCAATACTCCCAAGAAGAATAAAACATTTAGGCATAAATGTAACAAAAGAAGTGGAAGATGTGTACGCCGAAAACTACACAGCACCATTGAAAGAAATTAAGACTTAAAAACATGGAAAAAGGTATACCATTTTCATGGATCAGAAAACTTAATTTTTTAAAATTAAGGTATAATTAACATTTAATATTATATTAGTTTCAGGTATATAATATAATGCTTTGACATTTGTATACACTACAAAATGACCATCGCAATAAATCTAGTTGCCAGTCACCATACAAAGTTATGAAATGTTTTTTTTCCTTTTTCTTGTGATGACTTTTACTCTCTTGGCAACTTTCAAATATGCACTACACATTATTGACTATAATCAGCATGCTGTACATTACATCCTCATGACTAATTATTTTGTAACTAGAAGTTGGTTCCTCTTGACCCACTTTACCTCTATTACCCACCCTCAAACCACCCTCTGCCCTGACAAGCACCACTCTTTTCTATATATCTATGAGTTCTGTTTGTTCATTTGTTCCTTAGATTTGTACAAGGGAAATCACACAGTGTTTGTTTTTCTCTGTCTGCCTCATTTCCCTAGTATACCGTCAAATTCCATCCATGTTTTCAGAAATGGCAAGATTTTACTCTTTTTTATGGCTGAGTAGTATTCCATTGTGTGTGTGCATGTGTGTATGTGTGTGTATATGATGTATATATATATATATATATATACACATACATATACATATATATATATACACCACATCTCTGTATCCATTCATCCATCAATGAACACTTAGGTCGTTTCCATATCTTAGCTATTATAAATAATGCTGCAATAGAAATAAGGGTGCATATATCTTTCTAAATTAGTGTTATTATTTTCTTTGGATAAATACCAAGAATTGGAATTGCTGGATCATGTGGTAGAGTTCCATTTGTATTTTTAGGAAACTCCATACTGTTTTCCATAGTGGCTGCCCCAATTTATATTTCTAATAATAGTGTACGAGAGTGCCCCTGCCAACACTTTTTATTTTTACTTTTTGGTAGTCCTCATTCTAATAGGTGTGAGGTAATATCTCATTGTGATTGATTTGCATTCCCCTAATTAGTAACATTGAGCATCATTTCATGTGCCTGTTAGCCATCTTGTATGTCTTGTTTGGAAAAATGTTCATTCAGATCCTCTGCCCATTTTTTCATTGAAGTGTGTGTGTGTCTGTGTGTGTATACATGTATATATGTATACCATATATATGTATGTATTTTGGATATTAACCTCTTATTGGATATATGATTTGCAAATATATTCTCCCATTCAATAGGTGACTTTTTATTGTGTTAATGGTTTCCTTTGCAAATGCTTTTAGTTTGATGTAGTCCCACTATTTATTTTTGCTTTTGTTGTCTTTGCTTTTGGACTCAGATCCAAAAAAATCATTTCTAAAACCAATGTCAAGGAGCTTACTGCCTAGGTTTTCTTCTAGGAATTTTATGGTTTCAGGTCTTACATTCAAGTCTTTAATCTATTTTGATGTAATTTTTGTGTATGGTATATTTCTCTAGTTTTATTCTTTTGCATGTAGCCATTCAGTCTTCCCAACACAATTTATTGAAGATACTGTCCTTCCCAGTATATTCTTCCCTCTTCTGTCATAAATTAACTACCATATATGTGTGGATTTATTTCTGGACTCCGTGTTGTTCCACTGATCTATGTATCAGTTCTTGGGCTAATACCATACTTTTTTAAAACATTATTATTACTATACCTTCGTAATACAGTGAGATATTAGGGAGCATAATGCCTCCAGCTTTTACCTTCTCTCTCAAGATTGCTTTGGCTATTTGGGATCTCTTGTGTTTTCCTTGCAAATTTTAGGATTGTTTGTTCTTTTCTGTGAAAAATACCTTTGGAATTTTGATAGGGATTGCATTGAACCTGTAGATTGCTTTGGTAATATGGACATCTTAACACTATTAATTCTTCCAATCCAGGAGCATGGAATGTCTTTCAATTTATTTTTCTCTTCAATTTCTGTCATCCGTGTCTTTTCAGTGTACAGGTCTTTCACCTCCATTTCTCCCTTGAGTTTGGTGAACATCTTTATGACCATTACTTTTAACTCTTTATTAGATAAATTACTTACCTCCATTTCACTAAGATTTTTTCCCTAAGGTTTTAACTTGTTCTTTCATTTGGAACATATTCCTCTGATTTTTCATTTTGTTTGACTCTTTTTATTTGTTCCTAAGTATTAGGCAAAAAACTGTTAAAGGAGTGGCCTTGTGTAGGAGAGGAACCTTATCTTTCAACTTTGCCCTAGGTCTTCGTTGTCTCTCAACCTGTGTAATTATCAAAGCAACCTGATTTATTCTTCATAGGTCCTGGTTGTTGAGGGTGTGCCAAGACTTGTCAGTGCTCCAAGGGGAGGGATCTCATTTAGGACCTAGTTTCAGGTTGATTGGAAGACCCTCAGGCAGTAATTTCTAAAATGTGCAGGTCTATACAGTTTCGAGGGATTACCATTGTAAACCCTGCTGGCCTCCAGACCAAGTGACCTGCAGGTGTCTCTGGGCTATAGTTATAAAAATTGGGACTTCAGAAGAGTGTCTAAGCTCCTTTTTGGGAGGTACTGGGGAGCAGTAGCGAGGCCAAGGGAGAGCACAAAGATGGTGTCCCCCAGCCTACATTCTCTGAGAGCACCTCCATAGCCTCTAGAACTGTGGCAAACTTAAAGTCTGCCCCTCAGACTGAAGCTCCAGGACAAGTAAATAGGTCTTTTTCAGAAAATACTGGAGGTGTTTTCAATCTGCTGTCTGTATAGTGCCCTGGGGGTGGTTGCTTTCCAAAAACCATCTCTCAAATTGTTACAGTCCTATGGAATCCAGGAACACAAGCCCCTTGGCCACCAGAGCCAGTTAATTAAGGAACTACCCCTGTGTATACTGCATGTGCTCACTGGTTTCAGCAAGGCAGCAGAACAGCACAGAGCTGAGGCACTCTTGCATATGCTATCAAGGTAGACAGAGAAAGAGAGAGAGCAAAACTGGCACCCACCCACACCTCTGTCCCCATAGAGTCCCAACAGGCCCATTCCCTCTGACAGCTGCTTTGAGATTAGCAAATGAATTTCCTTCACATCCGGTCTAGGTCCTTTTCAAACTGCTACTTTTGTGCTGGTCCCTGGAGTGAACTGGGTCTGCAGGTGAGCCCTTTAAGAGAGTTATCTCCATTCCCCCCAGCCCTGTGAACCTCTTGGATTTGAATCCCATTAGTTTTTCACAGCCAACATCTCTCCATTGCAGGTCTCATGGGTTGGGGTGCCTGATGTGGGGAACAAACTCCTCACTTCTCAGGAAGAAGCTCTGGATTTATGAAATCCCTCCTGATTGTGGGTCACCATAACAAGGCAAGACCACCTATCTGCCTCTCCCACCCATCTCAATTTGGCCCTTTTACTGTTTGGCATGAAGAAACTGTTCAGCTAGTTTCCAGGTCTTTATCAGAGGGAATTGTTCCACGTGTAGCTGTGGATTCAGTGTGTCCATGGAAGGAGGTGAGTTCAGGATCTTCCTATGCCACCATCTTGGACTGCCCCTTTGAAAGTGCTCCTTTTAAAATCGCTTCACATTTAGGTTTCCTCCTTACCCTAATACACTTCAGGATGCTCACCTCCACACTACATGAAGTCATTCTAGAAGACCCATCATGATGAAACTATAACAATGGCTACTATTTAATGAGCACCTGAGTTATATGACAGACACATTATATGATATATAATACAAACCACCCCATAAGGCGAAAATAGATGTTATTTTCCTCAGTTTATAAAGGAATCACTGATGCTCAGAGATATTATGCAGGTTGTTTAAATTTACACAGTAAGTGGCAGAGCAAGAATCTTAACCCAGGGCTGCCCACTCTGTCTAATTCCCACTTTCCACATCCCCCCATCCCTCACCTGGCTGCAAAGCACAAGTTCTTTCAACTGTTCCATAAAGGGCGCATGTTTTACCCAAAGGTAAGAGCACAGTAGGACCAAAGAGCCCCATTAAACTATTCATTGTTATTGCATAAGAGTTGTTAACATAACTGAAGTACTCGGAGTGACTCATCTGATTATCTGAGCGTGAGAGCCAGGACTCCTACTCTGACATGACGTTCGGAGAATCCACTTCTCTTTCAACCAAAGGCCTGATTTTCTTCCTCGAAGTCAACTAGTTGCATGCGGTTCTAAGTTTGGCAACAAGGCACCATCTTTTTAGTCTGCAGTAACTGTATATGTGTATATGCACAGATGTGTGACACCCTCACTGGTGTGACATACCACATTCAGAGAAATTCCCAAATTGGGAAACACATGGGTGGGTGGATCATTTCTGTCAGAATTTTCTTTTGGTGACTTCTTTCCTGATTAAGAATAATCTCAGGGTCTTTCAGGAAAGAATTGAAACTTCTTCCATCCCATATAACCCTTACCAATGATATAACTTGACATTATTGTCTGTCTAGCTTGTTAGACAGTAACTCCATGAGGGCAGTGATTTTTTTTAAATTATAGTAAGAACACTTACCAGAAGATCTATCTTTTTAACACATTTTACCACATGAAGTATACACTACACTGTCGTAAACTACAGATAAAATGCTGTACAGAAGGTCTCCAGAGCTTACTGATCTGCTTCACTTCAACTTTATACCTGTTGATTCATGACTGCCCATTTACCCCTCTCCTCCAGTCCGTGGTAATCACAATTCCATTCTTTGATTTTTATGAATCTATTTTAGGTACCTCATGTAAGTGGAATCATGCAGTATTTGTTTTTCTCTGTCTGGCTTATTTCACTTAGCATAAAGTCCTCACGTTCATCCATGTGGTTGTATATTGCAGAATCTCCTTCTCATTAAAGGCTAAATGGTATTCCATTGTTCGTATATACCACCTTTTCTTTATTCTTCATCTGTCAATGGAAACAGGTTGTTTCCATATCTTAGCTGTTGTGAATGGTGCTGCAATGAACATAGGAGTGCAAAAATCCCTTAGAGATCCTGATTTCAATTCTTTTGGATATACATTTAGAAGTGGGCTTGCTGGGTCATACAGTAGTCCTATTGCTAATTTTTTGAGGAACCGCCATACTGTTTTCCATAACAGCTGCACCATTTTGCATTCCTACCAATGGCGTGCAAGGGCTCCAATTTCTTCACATTTTACCAATACTTGCTGGGGTTTTTTTTGTTTGTTTTACCATAATCATCCTGACAGTAGTGATGTGTTAGCTCACTGTGGTTTTGACCTGCATTTCTCTGATGAGTAGCGATGTTGAGAATCTTTTCATGTGTCTGTTGGCCATTTGTATGTCTTCTTTGGAGAAATGTCTATTTAAGCCCTTAGCCCATTTTTAAATTGGCTTATTACTCTTTTCATTATTGAGTTTTAGAAGTTCTTTATATGTTTTGGAGACTAACATCTTATCAGAAATATAATTGGCCCATATTTTCTCCCACTTCACAGGTTGCTTTTTCATTCTGTTGATTATTTCCTTTGCTATGCAGAAGCTCTTTAGTTTGATAGAGTCTCACTTGTTTTTCATGCTGTATTCTCAATTGTATCTCTAGGGCTTAGAACAGTGTTGGGAACATGATAGGCACTCAGTCGGTAATCCAAGAAAGATGATCCTCTCATCCTGGGTCTCTGGGAGGGGGGAAGGCACTAGGCCCAGGTGAGGCAATGCTACTATTCAGGCTATAGAGAGCCATGGCCACCAAGAACCAGGCACCAACCGAACATCACCCTCTCCAGATGGTACACTAGTGTAAAAGTTCTAGAATTCTCTTGCAGAATTCTCCTAGTTTAAAACTTCAACCTTTAAATTATTTAATTCCCCTATTTCTCCTTCCCCTCTAAAAACAAAACAAAACCTTCCTTGGATGCTTATTAAAAAGCAGAATGTTTTACCCCATCATGATGAGCACTGAGTAACGTACAGAATGGTTGAATCACTACATTGTACAACCTGAAAAGAATATAACACTGTATGTTAACGATCCTGGAATTAAAATTAAAAAACTTGATTTTAAAAAAAGCAGAAATGGGGACGCCTGGATGGCTCAATCGTTAAGCGTCTGCCTTCGGCTCTGGGCATGATCCTGGCGTTCTGGGATCGAGCCCCACATCAGGCTTCTCTGCTAGGAGCCTGCTTCTTCCTCTCCCACTCCCCCTGCTTGTGTTCCCTCTCTCACTGGCTGTCTCTCTCTGTCAAATAAATAAATAAAATCTTAAAAAAAAAAAACAAAGCAGAAATGTTTTTACTGATAAAATGTGTTTTGCTTATGGTCCCAAAACACACTGGAAAAGCACAAAGCCTGTCAGTTTAATGGGAGCATAAAAGATGGAAATCTAAAATTTTATTCTGTTACAACATGTGTAGAACATGAATATTCCAGGCAAATACTGTCATGGCGAACTAGAATGATTTGTCCAAGTTTGGTCTAGCTGTTATTCTGTCTTTCCAGCTCAGTAATACTTGATGAGCCAAATCATCTTTTTTGTAAACCTTCCCCACATATCTACGCTCATGGAGATTCACCTGAGTTTCAAGTCTCTGGCACTCCGCACACTCAACCCTGGGCAGTTCCTATCAACCCCACCTCTGTACCACCTCATTTACCCACATATAATTTACATAATATATATAATACCCACATATATAATATAAAAGCCCTGCATACTATTTTTCTTTGGATAGCCACGCTCACTGATACAGGACTTCATGAGAAAGAAGACTGGCTCTAGAAATATCAGTGAAGGGGAAATATCAGAAGGGATATTTTAGAAAGAAGTGAGGTACTTTCCTACCTCTGGTGAGTATGTTCCTTTGCTCTTGAGTCACTTGATGTATAGAAGCCAAGAAGGAAAACTTCTTGGCTCTTATCAAAACTTCACAGTTAGGGCCATAGAATTTTTTTTTTAAGATTTTATTTATTTATTCGACAGAGATAGAGACAGCCAGTGAGAGAGGGAACACAAACGGGGAGTGGGAGAGGAAGAGGCAGGCTCATAGCGGAGGAGCCTGATGCGGGGCTCGATCCCACAATGCCGGGATCACGCCCTGAGCCGAAGGCAGACGCTCAACCGTTGTGCCACCCAGGCGCCCCAGGGCCATAGAATTTTAATGCTGGAAAGAACCTTAGAGATGTTATACGTCTAAATCAACCCACTCATTTTATAAATGAGGAAACCTCATGCTTTTTAAAAGGCCGCAGGTAGTAAATGGCAGCACTGGGACACTGAGTTCATGACTCACTGCAGTGGCAAAACTATGGTGTCACTTCACAGGGTGCCAACCTCCCTGCCGTTTTTGGTGGTGTTGGCCTTTCAGGAAAAACTGCAGAGAGCCACAGCTGTTGGTCTGCCAGCCTCAGGAGAGCCGCTTGCTTGTTTCGGGGACTGCCGCCATCCAAATAGCTCAGATCAGAAAAAGACAGCAGGCTTGAAGAAATAAAGGGAAGACAAACCAACCAACCAACTCCTCTGTTCTCATCCATATTAATTTAAATGCTGACATGTTGGGGTGCCTAGGTGGCTCTGTCGGTTAACCTTCTGCCTTCGGCTCAGGTCATGATCTCGAGGTCCTGGGACCAAGCCCTGAGTGGGGCTCCCTGCTCAGCAGGGAACCTGCTTCTCCCTCTCCCTGTGCCCCTCCCCCTCCGCTCATGCTCTGTCTCTCACTTTCTCTCTCAGGTAAATAAATAAAATCTTTAAAAAAAAATAAATGCTGGCATGTCGCTTCCAGAGAATGTTTCACTAATAAATAAAGGTTTAATTATCATTTNTGCTCATGCTCTGTCTCTCACTTTCTCTCTCAGGTAAATAAATAAAATCTTTAAAAAAAAAAATAAATGCTGGCATGTCGCTTCCAGAGAATGTTTCACTAATAAATAAAGGTTTAATTATCATTTTAAAAAAGGTGCTATCCTAGCACTTTGTTTCTTTGTTAACAGCACCAACCAAACTCTGCCTTTTATCAGGTTTAACTGTTACTCGCTTGCTTCTTTCCCTAGATGGTGAGCTCCTACATGCACGGCCACATTTTATTCCTCTGTATCCTTTACAGTACTCAGCACAGTGCTTTGCATGCGGCTGCTGCTCGATAAAATGCTTATTGAACTGGTTCCTGTCAATGTCTCTGGGTTTTTATTTTGATGCATAACAGCGGGAAAGATACAGCAATGAAATAAGTCTTTGTAGTTTATGGTAAGTAACTCGGTGGCTCAGTGGTCATGATTTACAAACACTGCCACATCACAATTGTATCACAGAAAGTTCTGTCCTAGGAAACAAACAAAATAACAGCGAGTCTAAAACAAAAGAAAAGGAATTCTTTTTGTTGTTGTTCTTGTGCATTTTTTTTTCTTTTTAGAGTTTTGTTTGTTCTATTGACTCTAAGTGTATAATCATGTTACTGGAAGTAAATCATTATAGATCATATCTAAGTAATTTTGCCAATGGATATTATATTCTCAATTTAGCACTGTCACTATCTGATAATATGACATATTTGAAATTCTTTACCAACTGGCACCAAAAACCCAGAGAACATACTGTTTGAGATAATTTTGGAAACGCTAGGCACTCAAACACCGCATGAACCAAGCTTTTTATATTTAAATCCCTGCCCTTTGCAGTTGTCAGCTGCTCACATGGGCAGAAGGCCGTTTTAGCGAAATGATTAAATCAGGTATATCACACACAGACTTCCCGACTTTCTCAATTTTTTGAATCTGTTCAACAGGGAGAACAGCAGAGAGCTGTTGCGTCACTTCACCAACCATGATGGCGAAATGGGGGCACGTGATGATCTTTACCTTAGCAGCTGAGTCAGCTTCACCGGCACGATCACACACTGGCTGTTGTATCATTTATGAGCCCCATCAACACCGAGGAAGGGTCTACCTTCCGTTCATCAGTGTTCAAGCTCTAGTGACACAAAGACATGGTTTCTGCTTTCAAGAAGGGTTCGTGCAGGCACAAGGGGAAGAGAAAAATGCAATGGGGTGCTATGAGTAAGGAAGTAACATTCCAGTTGCGTCCAACAGTGTGTAGGTTTCTATTAGATGAACAAGGGAAGAAAAGGTGGTCCAAGGTAAGGGACAAGGAGGAAGAAAAGATGGAGAGGTGACTTAAAGTAATTCCTATGACTGGAGCTTTGGGCAATGCTGGGGGGGGGCAGGGTGAATCTAAAGGAATTCTGGAGAGCTAGTGGGAGGAATGCAGAGCCTCATACCTGTTTCATGAGACAGGCAACAGGGATATGCTGAAAGGTTTTCATTAGGAAATAACAGAACTCAATGTGTCTTTAAAACAAATCTCTAGGCTTGACATAGGACCAGAGCATGGGAACACATTTCGATCTCAGGTTGTCAGGCATAGGGGAGCTTCCCAAAGGAAAGCACCAGAAGCATTCCCAAAGGAAATGAACAATGTTCACTGAGTACTAACTGGTACATTTGAATCCTTGGTCAGCAAGAACCCATACCCCACTCCCAGCCTTCAGAAAGAAATGGCGTCACAACTGGAGATACATCCCATGGTCCCGCAGGTTTGGTTCAAGACCCACAGAGCAAAACTCAAAGCCAAACAACAGTAATGAGCTGGAGTGGAAGTCAAGACTGGCTCTTCCAAGAGAAACATGGAAGCACCTCCAGCAGCACTCAATGGTGCCTACCCTGTTCCCCTGCTTTATACAGATCATCCCATACCTTCCTCCAACTCAGCGTATGCTCCAATTTTAAGGCTTTCCCAGACCATTCTGTCGGCCACAAAATAGTCCATGTTGGCTGCTGCCAAGATCCTAACATCTACTCTCTTTGTCCCATTACAGAACCTCAAATTCTTTCCACAAGCTTCCCTGCTAATTCTTTTGGTGCTTCCATCTCCACAGAGAACTTGATGAGAGAAGCCAGACACAAAAGGTCACATATTGTAATGATTTGCAATGGTTCCCATACAAGAGACAGATACGAGATCTACACAACATGGATGCATTTCAAAAACATCTCCGTGAAAGAAAAAAGACACAAAAGTGCCCATGTGGTGGAATTGAGCGGAAAGAGGTGCTAAACAAACTTATTGGGATGGGGATGTTTCATGTCGTAATTAGGATGGCAGTAACCTGGATGTGTAAACTCATCCAAAGACACAGAACCGTACCGCTATTATTACGTACACCACAGAAACAATCACGTGACAGGATGGAGGTGTCACCTGATGCCATGGCGGTAATCATTTTGCAATTTATAAATGTATCAAATCAACACATTTTACACCTTACACTTGCACAATATTGTGTGACAACTGTACCTCAGTAAAGCTGGAGAAAAAAAAATTTTAATTATATCTCAATAAGTATATATGATGGGACTACTAAAAAAATTAAAATTAAAAAAAAATCTCTAGGGCCATAGTATGGAGAATAAGCTGAAGAAAAGTAAGTCGATTGGTGATAAGATTAGGAAAAAATTTGTAATAACTCTGGTGAACGATGAGACATGTCTGAATTTAGTGACCATGGAGATGGTAAGATGCAGATCCCCTCACAATACCTATATAGTATTTAATTAGCAACTGGTGGATATAAACTTTTTTTTTTGAATGGGGATTTAAAGTAGATATCACTGTCGATGTCAGAAATGAGAGAAAGGGATTAGTCTGGGATGATGAGTTCCTGATTTCTGTCTTGATAGCAGTAAGATGAAAGTTGCTGAAAATATGCGGATATGGGGAGAAAAATGATCAATTTTTGCCCAAAATGGTAAATGCTGTGTTTGTACGGTCAATGGAAAACCTTCATAGAGGTATTTCATAAGTAGCTAGACATTTGGGTTTGAAGATCAGCAAACAAATCTGGGCCAGGTACAAATTTTCAGTGGTCATAATGATGGTAGAAGATGCCAAGAAGCATACAAGTCAGCCCAGTGAGGAGAAAAAAAAAAAGGTCCAGAAGTTTACTATTTGGTTAATTGAATTAATTTAAATTAATTGCTGTCTTGAAAATTTAATGCATCATTTCTCTACGATACCCTACACTGCAAACCCTACATAATCGATAGTTTTTCTCATCTCTGTCCCATTGGTTGTAGGTGTGGACACCTATTTCTCCTCAAGACCGTGGGAGTGAGGACCTGAGTATCTGAAAATGTCATTCTCTGAGAGGTAACACAAACTACAAACAAAGTAGGAGTAGATGTTATCTGTCCGGACAGACGCAGTGAGGATTTGAACTTGGTGCTACATAAAGAGTAAGGAAAACATAGTGACTTTATTACTATTAACCAGGTACAAAATAGGTCCGAAACTGTCACTACAAGAAACCTTAAAAAATTCAAACTGTACAGTCCTAATGATTTGATGCGACCACTGTCAAAAGTGCTTCCAACATTTGGGAAAACAAAAAGTAAATTTTAAACCTAAATTGCCAAATTAAAGCATCACCCCGTAAAACAAAAATTTCCCAAAATTAACAACGAACAGTATCATTAACAAAAAAGAGCTAACACTAACTCAGGGGTTCTCACTTGAAGTTGGGGGTTCCCCACCAGTATCTGGGTCCCCACCCACAGGCAAGTACATCACAAGGGAAGGTGGTAAAGCTGAGGGCTCAGTACTATTTCTAGTGCTCCTCAGGTGACTGTAATGTACAGTCAGAGCTTAGAACCCTCGTACTCGGCACACAGGCAGAAGGAGAAGGAAAAGAAACTAGCCTGGCATGGCACCGAAGACCTTAGAAGCCATGTTGCACTTGTGATCGACTATCCGGAAGCTCATGGGAAGGACCCAAAAAGCTCTCCCGAGCTATGCACGCTACTGATGAAACATTTAGTAAAATATTGTAAGGGCACTGGGGGTGGCTCACTCAGTTAAGCATCTGCCTTCGGCTCAGGTCATGATCTCCGGGTCCCAAGATCAAGCCCCGCATCGGGCTCCCCGCTCAGCAGGGTGTCTGCTTCTCTCCCTCTCCCCCTCCCTCTGCTGCTCCCTCTGCCCATGCTCTCTCTCTCTCTCAAATAAATAAATAAAATCTTTAAAAAAATACTGTACACAGCTTTCACTTGTGATTATTGTAAGGGAGAGGACTCAGGAGAAAATCAACACGTATGATGAAAGGGAATGAAAAATGCAAACTGTATTACAAAATGATTACAGAACTTTGGACTGCATTAACTTCAAAAGAAAGCATCAAGTAATAATTCAACAACTATTTTTAAAATTATGAAACATTCCTCTGGTGTCATATGGGTGCAGGTTATATGAGCTATTTTCAGAAACACTATCTGACAATATTTCTCTGTAGATATTTTACACGGTACTGACAATGATTAATTGTAAGCATATGTATTTTTAAAGAAATGAAAATTTTTAGACTGGTAAGAAACTTTTCAGATTATAAATTTACCCACTGAATATTTTTTTGGTGACTCTCTGTGGGTTTCTAGAAATAGGCTTTCACAACTGATTATAAGACAAAACACATACACCCATTCTCCTTCCTTCTTTGCTAGCTAGGACACAACATTCTCCACCCTTTGCAGCCCTGTCTTTAGCAGCAGACAATACAACACTTGCCGCAGTATACACCCCGAGGTCAGCAAATGAAATCAGTCTCTCTTTCAGGGTATCTGACCGATTCAAAATGCTCTTTAGGGAATAGAATGTATTGGCATTGTCATTTAGGAATTTTGTCCAACTGTACTTGGTTTAACTGGGAACAGAACAGCCTACCATCAAACAGTCCCCTATCACTTTGACCCTTTCCTGGCACAACATTTCCTTTCTGGTGGTAGAGGTTATTATATCATGTCTTCCTTACCCTCTGCTGTTGTAATGTAATATAATCGAGGTTCACTTCGGTTTTCCTAGTTCCCAATGATACCTGGATTTCGTCAGTGTTCTAAAATATTAGTTTACTAAATGAAAAATGAAAGAATAAATGAACGCATGAATAAACCAAGCACCTCACTGACATGTTATTTTGTCCGTTACCACGCAAATCAAGTTAGTATGTTTATTTTTCATTTGCTCATTCACTCATTAATTCGGTTTTGACTGAAAACCTTCTATGTGTTCAGCACTGTGCTGAACACAGAAAAGGAATGGTAGCCCCTGTTCTCCAGGAGCTGAGAGCTCAGCAAGAAAAAGTCAGCACAAGCAGCTCTAGGGATTTAAGTGCGCAAATATATGTTGGTAAATACGTTAGCCACACCCGTTTAGTTGAAAACTAAAGATTAAACTAATATTAATGTTAATATGAAGTACGAATGCCACTAATAAGCAGAGGTTAAGAACATTTGAAGGCGACTCCCTTGATCTCATATTTGGCTGCCACAAGGTTGAGGGTGTTACACGGAGCAGTCTAGGAAGGGGCTGGGGCTGTGGGATGATGGCACATAGAAAACAGAGGGGCTGCGGGCGTAAGACCACTCTCTCAGCACACCAGTGCGGCCTCACAGGAGGCTTGCAGGAGCCCTGGGCCACTTAGGCTAAGGTGTTCTTGAGAACCTTGTCCACAAACGGAGTGGAGAAAATAGGCAGTAAATGAGAGGAGACCAAGGAAATGGGGTAGCCTGAGGACACCTTAATAAAAAAAATTTAAATTTTCTTAAATCTTGGACCCATCTCAAATGGTCTCAGATGCTCTTGGACGTACTCACTCCGTTGACGGACACTATACATTCTTAACATTATTTGAAGTCGACTTCTTTCTCTTAACCCAACAACAAGAGGCACAAAGCCCCTTTCCTGAATGAACATCTAAGAAACGAATATACATACTCATCCTTGTCCACCTTTTCTCGGAGCTTCTTCAGCTGTTTATTTTGGCTGAACTGCAAGTTCTGAATTATGTTCTCAAAGTATTCATCTTCCTTGTAGTTCAACTATATTACATAAAAGATTTGGGGAAAATTAGTCAACATTTGTGCTAGAAGCATAGGAGATATGTTCTTAAACTGTATCAGTTAATAAAGTTAACAGAGAGCATTAAAACTTACCAAAGAAGGACTTAATTCTAATTAGCCTAGTTCTATACTACAGGTCACTGCCGCTCTCACTGAATCACAACTTTGGCCTCTTCCTCTGTAACTCATCAAATGAAGCCAAGTGTCGGACAAGCTTTCCTATATTGACATGAAGCCTTACAGGACAGATGAGACAAGTATCCATTCTTAATTTAGCACCTCCTACGTATCGGGCACTGTTCTGAGCACTTTGTATATTACATGTTTTTAAGCCTTATAATATTACATAATCTTATGAAGGTGGGCTGTTATCACCATTTTAAAGCTGAAGAAACCAAGGCAGACAATTAAGTCACTTGCCCAAGTTAGTGAGTGGTGGAGCTGGGATGTGAACCCAAATAGTTGTCTGTGAGTCTTTGCTCTTAGCCACTAGACTCCTGAGACAAAGGCCCCCAGGACTCACATGCTGCAGCCTGTTCATTTATAAGAAACAGTCAAGCTTTTCTACAAATGGGAAGAGAGCAGAGGACACGGTGGTTTGCAAACCCCCATGGGAGGCCAGTAATCAACAGATTAGGAATCACTGCCATCCCCAGGTCTGGGCAAGGATCACCTTATTGTCACCAGGGTTTCAAAGCAGTTGCGGGGACCACAAGGTTAGCAACAGGACCCTCCGCTGGGTCTGAAATCAATAGTGTAGTGACTTGAATCGATTCTGTTCTCTTTTGATTGTTACATCACCAGAGGGGAATAAAATTGCTTCTGGTTTTGAAACAGTAGGTTTTTGTTTTGTTTTATTTTTTAAATACAGAGGCATGACCTGGTTTTTGTCCAGTGGAGGACTAATTAGAAACTGGAGGAAAACTGAAGACTTGACTTTTCAGGCCTGTACAAGATGAGATAAGGAGCCTGGGTGCCGCCTGTTGCTCACCACTCTGATGTCTACCCCTTGATGCACTTCAAGGACCAGATTTCCCCACCACTCTTCAATAGAACATACGGAGACCAAAATAACAAAAACCAAATATGAACCAGGCTGATGAAACAAAAGGCTAAAACTAAAACATAGTTTTGGCTTCAGTGAAAAAGCTTTATGTAACAAGACCTTTGGCTTTAGGCTGCTTCACATAATTTCTGGCACCCCATAGCTAGTAATGATATTACCACCAGCCCCAGATATCATTTGCACAGTCTTTATAGAGACTTACCTCGAGGTATTCATTATTCAGTTTATTATCATTTGAAATAATGTCATCAGGATACCCAATTCTTTCTTTAATGGCTAAGGCCTACGAAAATTAAAACACTGAATGTAAGGGTGATGATATAACTTCCAAATGCAAACATTATAATTTGCCATATATAATAGCAATTGAATAACTTGATCCATATTGTTTACAAAAATAGTATTTGACAATACTTAAGTAGAGATCTTTGAAATGGCTTCTGCCTGGACCTCAAAATAAACAAAAAACAGTTCTGAAATTTCGCTTCTAATACCCTATTCTCTCGGGGTGCCTGGGTGGCTCAGTTGTTAAGCGTCTGCTTTTGGCTCAGGGCGTGATCCCAGAGTCCTGGGACTATCCCCGCATCGGGCTCCCTGCGCTGCTGGGAAGCCTGCTTCTTCCTCTCCCACTCCCCCTGCTCGTGTTCCCTCTCTCGCTGGCTGTCTCTCTCCCTGTCAAATAAATAAATAAAATCTAAATAATAATAATAATAATAACCTATTCTCATAGGCTCCAGCTTTCCCAAGAAAACCAAAATGAAAACTGACAAGTCATCGTTCC
This sequence comes from Ailuropoda melanoleuca, assembly GCF_002007445.2. Lineage (NCBI taxonomy): Eukaryota > Metazoa > Chordata > Mammalia > Carnivora > Ursidae > Ailuropoda > Ailuropoda melanoleuca. The sequence goes on from NC_048218.1 coordinate 104,948,838, forward strand.
ACATGCATTGTATTTCTATGAACTTTTTCTCTGAGAGGCTTTTTTCTTCAATCTTATAGGAGGGGTAATATTTAGAGCTTCCATTCTAGCAGCTTATAATTATCTTTCTACTTCACTGAGTTGGCTGAGAAATATGGGCTTATAGGTTTCGTGTTAATATTCTTTCTGAATATTGAGTCCTGGAGTTTGTATGTTCTCTTTTGGTCTCCAAAGACAGTGTACCTACCTTCCCACAGTTAAATGAATGGCATTATTTAAACAAGTAGAGAACAGGATTTTCCTTGTTATACCAGCTCATATTGACCACTTGCTTACCATCATTTCTAATTTTTATTTGCATTATTTTAGAATTGTTTACTTTATTACTTCATTATTGCTACTTGTTTCCTATTATGATTTCTATTTTTTAATTTCTCTCATTTTTCTCACTGATATTTAACTTTTGATTCTATCATATTACATTGTTCTTAAATAATTTAATTACGTTACAAATCTGTTTCATAAGCACAGGATTTCCGCAGCGGATCAGACAGGATATGTGTCAGTAAGCCAGTTTGGCCAAGTCCGTCTTCTTGTAGATTTCCACACCATTGCCCATTGTAATCAGCCTCCGCTCGAAGATTTTTTTTATTTTCTAGAAGACGCTTCCCCAAAGAGTGTTCTAAGAGGCACAAACTCTATAGAAACAGGTCTACATAAAAAGGATTTATTGTCAAATACTTTGGGTAAATACTGTGAGGAAAACATTACGCAGGCATCTTTACTACAGTCTAAAATGTGTGTTAGATATGATGCCTTAAAATCATACCTAGGAGCGTGTAACCTAGACTAAGGTGGGAGCAGGGAAGCCTTCCTACAGGAGGCAGTTTCCTAAATTCTTTGAGCAAGGGACTCTCTTTTTCATGGAACTACTTATGTGTCCATTGGCTTGTGATACTACCTTGGGAAGTGATGATGGAGTACAATGCAGTTGGCTACATCAAATAGAAACACGTCACGGATAGCTAGAACATGAAGGGAGTAAATCCAGCCTGAACTTCTGAGGACCTAGTCAGTGATGGAAAGATAGGTATATTGGGGTGCCTAAATTCTAGTCCTAACCCAACCACAGCTTTGGGATAGCTGAAAAACCCAGTCCTTTCACATGATTTAATCCTGGAAAAGAGCTAGACTACAGCTTGGTTTTTGTATTATAATAGGTTCATAAAATCTTTCTGTTTATCAGTTTGAAGAATGGCTTGTTTTTGCCACCCCAACTGCAGTGGAATTATAGACTGTATGTGAATACTACTCCCAAAACATATACAGTGTCCACTGGACATGCTCCTTCTAGTTTTACATAGTTATCAAGACGAAGGATCATAGTGAGTCCTAAGATTTCCTTAGACATCTGACACCTTTGCTCTTATGCAAGATATCAGAAGTCCCAATAACAGGTGTACAATGGGGGTGGATAGGAATAGTTATAAAAAGGCTCTCTCAACATCTCTTTAACATCTCAAGTCACCATGTAATACTCAAGTAATGCACCACCTTACCTTTGCTTGACAGAAATTTAGTATTTTTCTTCCTAGGTCACATAAAATCTAAATAAGGCATGTTTTAAAAAATTGGGCTGGAAATCTGCCGTAAAAATTGAAAGGATATTTTTAAGCTTTGGTAGAGTCCTTCTGGATATGCTTTATAAAAAGAGGAAAAATATGAACCACTGATAGTATCTTTCAGATCTTTATTGTTCATACAACATTTTCCTCTTGTTTTCTGAAGAGTCCTTAAAAAAAAAAAAAGGAAAATTGGGGATCCTTTCAAAATTTTGAATTGAACGTGGAGAGTAGGAGTTTCTGTTATCTCTTTGTAAAGAGATTAATAAAAGGTGAAAAATCATAGAAACAAATCTTTATCCATGAAAACTGCTCCTGGAAACATGACATCTTGAAGGAGATTGCTTTCATTTTATGCAATCTCTGAATTCTTTTTCTGAACTTCCTTAAAAGTTCATCTTCTCTTGTAAAGAAATTGTTTAACAGTTAGTTCTGCCTCTTTAATTAATTAATTAATCGATTTTACCTTTTCTTCAGCTTTCTTTTTCGTTTCAGCATCCATCCAAGTGAGGTCATCTAAAGTCTGAATAAAAACCTCACGGATCTGTGTAATCAAATCCTCAACCTAAAACCAAAGGAACAGAAGACAAATTTAGGACATGAATTAATTTTTTGTAACACAGATTTTTAAAAATAGGGCTATAGGGGCGCCTGGGTGGCACAGCAGTTAATTGTCTGCCTTCGGCTCAGAGCGTGATCCTGGCATTATGGGATCGAGCCCCACATCAGGCTCCTCCGCTATGAGCCTGCTTCTTCCTCTCCCACTCCCCATGCTTGTGTTCCCTCTCTCCCTGTCTGTCTCTATCTCTGTCAAATAAATAAATAAAACCTTTAAAAAAAAATAGGGCTATAAGCTGTCTTTATAGGACTCAATAATATGTTAATACATGAACACTTATAGATAAAGTGTGACCTAAACAAATAGTATATGCCCTAAACAAATGATATACGTGGATAATTACATTTTTAAAGGAATCTTGCTACTACTACACTAGTGATTAAATAGGTCTTATATATATATTAATTAAAAAATCAACTTTAGAATGTAATGGTTTCCATGATCATAAAAGAATTCACATAAAATAGTAACTGTCATCACTGTTAGTAATTCAATTAAGCAAGAAGTAGTATTTTGATAGTTCCTTTCACTTTAAGTTCCATTGTCTTCATTTCAACAACAATGAAAAATGGAGTACAGTTTTTTTATATTTCAAATAACCCCTGGTTTACTTTCAAAGTTTTTCAGAAAACACTAATTCTTGGTCAATCTTGCTAATAGGGGACTTTACAAATGCCTCTATCATCAGAACACGTGCGTGGGTACTCTGAAAACACTGCTTCTGGAAAATGGACAATTGGTTTTGGACTTGACAATATTAAGATTAGAAACATAACCAGACCCTTGGGGGAGGGAGGGGGAGATTCACTGAGAAATAACAACAAATTATGATTCTGAGATTTTCTGCCAATTAATAAAACTTTAGCCAAATTATGAACTATCGTAATTGCGCTTCGATGCAAACAACTAACTGATAGAGTTTCGTGCAGAAAACATTACCACATGTTTACTCTCTCCAGCAAATGCTGCTTCCACGTACAGCCTTCCCACAGCATTTTCCATATTCCCATTGACATAGTTTGCACAACGTCTCCACGTTGCTGTTTCTGATGTTGTGCCATAAAGCGCCTGTGGGTAAGAGAAAGGAAATGGCATCTGACCACAAGTAGACGGCCACGGCAAAGGAGAACACACATTCCACAGGACTCTGTTCTTTATGTCCCCTAAGTTCTTGCAAATATTCATTGCTTCTCCTCACAAGGCATGTTGCCCTTGCCCTAACAAAATGTAATCCAACTGGACTGTTTACTTATAAATAATCCGAAAACAAGGTATATTTTCGGTAGCATGTCCCAGCAGAACTTTTGGCTATTACGGGTGAATATCCTTCCAGACAGCTTTAGGAAACAACAACAGCAAAATGCTCCCCCCCACCACCAAAACCAAACAAAAAAATAGTAGTTCCAACTGCATAAGCAAAAACATGAAGTGATGTTCAATTTATGTAACAGGGGAGAAATCTGGTATACAAGAAAACACATTCCTATTTTTTAATGTTTAAGCTGAACTTCCAGTACTAAAAGAACTGTATCTATATAAATTGAAGTACTAATGAGGGGGTTAACTGAAGTAAGGGAAATTGAGTGAGACACCATTTTTACATCCTTTAATTTTAAAAATCTGTCTACATTTTCTTTCAAAGGGTAAAAGCTAAAAATTTCAAATAAACAGTTATTTCCTTTCCATAATGCCAACCAGTACATTTGCCAAAATGTCTCCTCCTTCTATCCTTCCTGCTCTCCTCCCTCACCATAGGACTACGAGGATGATTGTTTAAATAGTGAAGGTACAGCCTAACAAAAGGCCTACGGTTGTCCCCAGGTAGGTGTGCCCTCAAGGGATTGTCTACATCAACGTAGTCCTTCTGTCTGTATGGCTAGTGTGCTACAAGCACCTGAAAGTCAAATTAATTGAGATATATACCCTTGCAATTACTTTCAACACAACAAAAAACCAAGCCAGTTTTCTCTCACGAACTGCTCCAATAACCAAACGCATCTGCTTCCAGAGCAATTCAATCATGGTGCCAGACTAGACAATCATAGGATGGCAAAGCCCATGAAAGCTGGCTTTCCGAGGCAACACAGCCTAAATATGGGCGAAATAACCAACGCTTGGCATGTTGACTCTTGGCAAAGTTCACCACATTCTAGCAGTGTACATGGCAAGCCTTCATAACCATGTATCTCTTTACGCTTTAAGTCTTAAGAAAAGAGATTTTTTCTTCACCTTGCGGAAAGCATTTCTGGACTCCTTGTAGGTTCGGCTGAGGCTGCTTACAAGATCCATTATGAACCGCCAGGACATTAAATTTTGAAGATCTCTGTATAAAAAAACCCACCACCCAGCAACAGAAAAGATGAGGCTGCAAAGCTTCTAAAGAGTGCTAGTAAATGTAAATTTTGAGGACATAGGCACTCTGACATACCTACCTGGCAGAATATTTGGTAAGAATGAGCTTAAGTTTGGTTAAATATTCTGGAGCATAAACGATGACATCTTCCTCATTTGGAATATTAATGTTCACAGTTGACATGATTTCATTTGTGAAATTTGACCAGCTGAATGGCTAGAAAAAAGCAGGCATAAAACATTCAGTAATTTTGGATTTCTCTTCTTGGTTCTAAGACTCAGTTACGGTTATGGAGTCAGACATGGTTAGGGTGTCAGTTGCATCACTATGTAATTATCACAATGGTCAGTCTGATATTTGTTTGGAATTTTTCCTCCATTGTTTCAATCAGTTGTTGAATAAAAATTAGTTCTGTAGCACGATTATTTAAATAGCAGCATTAAACCAACCATTTAAGAGCAAAAGCAAAGCTTCTAAGCATAGAGAATATACAGCTAGAAGTTTAGTTCAGTGTCATCCATCTTGGTCTAACTCACATTAAAAAAAAAAAAAAGGAATTTAGCTTTAAAAATAAGCTTCCTTGGTTTATGCAAAAATTTAAATGGGTATAAAGTGTTTATCTTTTAAAAGTGGCTATAACAATCCATTCAAACACCGTAATACATCTCAGTGGAGACCCTGCTATAAACGAAAGCATACTATTGTCATAGGACTGGTACAGTAATGTTAGAGATACGACGCAAATGGTCCAATGGAGCCAAACAACACATTTGAAACTATCAGTATTGGGTCTACAGGTGTGCAATTTTTACACTTTGGAGCTGCTAAAAGATGAAATCTTATCTTTTATTCTCTAAATGGGAATCGTGGTTATTCAACCAAGAAAAAAACCACAGACATGGAGATTATGCAAATCTTGCTGAAATGCCACATTTCAGTGTTCGAGAAGTTTATATATTTGTAAGTATATAAATATACCGATCACTTATTAAATATTAAGTGCTATATGCTTTTCTTGATTTTCTTTGGTGGTTTGGACCATTGCTTCAAAATGGATTTATGAAGCCCTTACTACATTAAACAGTTCTATGTGACAAATCCCTAATAATAGGTCATACCTTTACACAGTATTTTTTTTCTTTTAACTGTAATTAGAGCCAAAGAGAATTCTATCACTGAATGTGATAGTTTGTTGATTTTCCCATGGATCTTGCTTCATTTCCCAATCGTGTGCATCAACTAATACACAAGGATACATACATAGTCCCCAAAAGAGATGACTACATCCTCGCTACTGAATTACTACTATTTATAATGGAATTTATGAGACAGATTTTTCTTCTTATTTCTCTTTCTCTTTCTCCATGATTGCTCTGAACATCTCGATAGATGGCCTTGATGAGAATATAGCAAGTTCTATAAATAAATTATCCTTTTTAGGAGTTAAAAAGAAATCTAGTGATTTGATTATTTGACTGTCCAAGTCCAATGGTTATATAATAGTGTTTTCCAAACCCTTTGCTACGACCGTTTCTAGCATCATTGCACAGCTGCCTTGAAAGGAATTTTACCTCTGAAATTCATTCTAACTAAATATAATACAATGATTTCACATAGGTCTTTTTTTTTCCATTCTTGTCATGAAGTCAAATGGTTGGTGTCATCTAAATTCATTTTGAAGTTCCATTTATTTCAATAAATAAATAATCACTGAATTTTAACAAACTGTATTTTATTGTTATCATTTTAGAAATGGCACAATAACAGAGAACGTGAAACTTGCTACTTACCTTCCCATCGATCTCCAGTGAAAAGTTATTCTGGATCTGGGCTAACGTCATTTTGTTATAAAGAAGCATGGGGTCATTTCGATCTTCAGGCTTAGTCGTAGCCTATGGATTTAATTTTTGATCATTATTTTAGAACTAAGAATACATCAGAGAAACATAGCTCTATATGAGGGAAAAAGAAATATGGAACAGGTACAATATAATTTAAGTTCTATTCTGTACACTTGTTTTATGGTTAAGATAAATTCATATCAAAAAAGTGAAGTTTAGGAGATTTTAAGTACATTCAGTAACAATCACCAAGATTTGGTGCCGTGTCAAGTATAAGATTCTTCAAAAATCTTTTTATACTTTGGCAACCGCTGAACCACATAGACAGTGTCCACGGGCCTCCTTCCTTCTAGGGTTCATGGTCAGCTCAGGTGTTTCTGTGATTGTTTTATATGGTAACTTTCTCAAATACACTCATCTGCAATGTACCTCTCAAATACTCTCTCCCACTTCCTCATTGCCACCATTCAGTAGCCCCGTTAAAATCCAGACAAGAAAAACAAAACAAAACAAAAAAACCACAATGATTTCTGCAAGAATTTAAAGCAAGTAAGAGCAAAAATTCCTAGTACACAGCTCAGTTATCTGAGGAGAGTGCTGGCACCTTCTAGTTTTGCGACCGTCCTCCTATCCTGCCTAGCCAGTTTAGCATACTATCTACTCAACAGCATCCAGTTTTATTTACTTATTTAATTATTTTTCCCTTAATCAAAAAAGAAATGCAATAACAACTCCCCAACTAGTGGATGAAATAGGAAAAAGCAGTTTTAAAGTCAGGAGAGACCAAAGGTAGAAGCTTAACATGGGAATTATTTCTTGATGACAATGGCTCCAGTTTCCCCTTTAGGTCACTTATTTATTCCCTATTTAAACAATTATTTATTGAACATCTGAGTGGAATAATGAGCTGGATAATGCCAGAGATACATAGGTGATTCAAAGAAGACTAAGACCTCACCCCAACCTGAGTCTAAGAGAGGAGAAAAAACACAGACACAAATTACTTTGAGGTAAGATACGCCTAGCAGAGAGCTAAGGCTAATCAAAGGAGAACATGGTCTGGGAAAGTGCGAGTGGTAGAAACCCAGGGCAATAAAGTGTTCTCCTCTAACGCTTCCGTTTCCAGCACCGAACCACAAGTCACCCATCCAACCGCCATTCATCCAGCTGTGGCTCCAAGCAAAGTCTGGTTCTGATGGGAGATTTTTGGTTTCACGTAAGCTCCAGGAAAGCTAAAATTGCCCTCAAAGATCTTTAGTCTTCAAGATTCTGATGGCAGTGCCCAGCACCTGAGGACTCAGGAGCACAGACTGTCGTCTGCAATGTCAGAGAGAGCCCTGTAGATTCCAGACTGAAACTGACCGTGGGTTTAATCAGTAACCTTGATGCCGCTCAGACAGAGTTCACTCCTTGAGAATGTAGACTCACTCTGTCAGAAGAACATCAGACAAGAAAGTGCCAATTCAGACTCCAGGGGTTCATCTGAACCTAGAGGAAACTCAGGAAACACCCCATGGCTTTGCTCTTCCTGTCAGATCCTCTAAGCCAGCCTGACAGTCACAACTCAGTCACATTGCGAGGTCACGTGGCGATGTTCAGGGACTAATATTAAGCAAAGGTATAGTCAATCTCTGTGATCACCTTAAACTTTCAAATAAAACAAGGTAAAACCATGCACATCAAAACTAAAACAGCTTTGCTGAATAGTTAGCAACCACATGGGCCCTGAGTCTCAAGGGCATCTCAACAAGTCTTTGACTGCAAATAGTTAGGCTTTTGGTATAATCCACTTATAATAGGTAATTAAGTGTATCTAGTTTAATATTTGTCAAACTTAGTAATGTCTCCTGGATGTCAGGAACCCAGTTTACTATAAAATTCTACAATTTCAAAGGTCCTCTTAAAGTCAATGATTCATTACTGAGCTATGCATTTTTACCAGTTGTTTAAAAAGTTGCCTTTTACTTTACAATATGATAGGAGAAAAAAAGAAAAGAGTGGTAACATTGAGGCGCCTGGGCGGTTCAGTCGGTTGAGCATCTGCCTTCTGCTCGGGTCATGATCCCAGGGTCCAGGGATCCAGCCCCACGTGTCTCATGTCTGGGGTTCCTGGCTCACCGGGGAGTTTGCTTCTCTCTGCCTCTCCATCCCCCGCCCCCTTCCCAGCTTGTGCACGCTCTCACTTGCTCACTCTCTCAAATAAATAAATAAAATCTTAAAAAAAAAAAAAAGAGTGGTAACATTATTCAGTGTATTAGAGAAAATGTGTTTTACGTTGGCAATTTCTTTTTCCAGTGCCATGACTATCTTCATTTCCAAAGAAAGCTGGCTTTCATCGATGGGCAGTCCTCTCTCCTTACGAATCAGTCTGGCCACAGAGATCATAAAATCCACATATGCTGTACAAGCCTGTGAGAAATTAACAGCAATGAATTGCTGGAGAACACTCTAAATATTTATCACGGTAATTTAACTGAAAATTTATTTATTAATTTTTGGTAAAACTTAAAGCACAATAAAATAGAAGTCGTCTTCTAAATCCTAAAAGAAATGACCTGCACAACTTCTCAGAAAGTCATCATGTGTTTGGGTTAGAGCAGAACAAAAAAGTATTACCTTGAAAGTACTAAGTAATTTATAACCACTTGGTTTGGGAATTCTGTAATTTTCAATTTTAAATCATTATTTTAAATTGTCTTACTAAGAATACAGTTGCAAAAACCTTTGATAAGCAATAACCTAGTATTTTTTCTTAAATAATAATAAATTCCTTTCCCGAATTCCATTTCTTAAGTTTTTGCTGCTTATATATATCTTTTTTTTTAATGATTTTTTATTATATTATGTTAGTCACCATACAGTACATCCCCGGTTTCCGATGTAAAGTTCGATGATTCATTGGTTGCGTATAACACCCAGTGCACCATGCAATACGTGCCCTCCTTACTACCCATCACCGGTCCATCCCATTCCCCCACCCCCCTCCCCTCTGAGGCCCCCAGTTTGTTTCTCATAGTCCATAGCTGCTTATATATATATCTTATATATCTTTTTAAACTGTTCATGAAGAGATAACCACAAACTCACATAATGGTATCAGAACATCTTTATATTTCTTCTGGCCAAGCAGTTGTTTTTTGTTTGTTTGTATTTTGGGGTTGTCGTGGAGTTTTTTTCTTGTTGTTTTTTGTAAATGAGACTGTGTTCTCATGAGGTCCACAAACCTGGGAGTTTTTGTTAATTCTACAGCTGGCTCACATTAACATGTTAATGTAAAATTTCTAGATTTGGATATCAGCTCTTTTCTAAGGACCTAAATTCTTTCCATTTTATCTTCCGTGCATTTTAACTTTGTGAGGTAAGCCATAAACTAGTTATATTATCAACCTTTTACAGAATATGTAAGTGCCTTATTCAAATTCAAAAGAGTGGCATCAGACACCAGGAAATTGAATATCACTTCCATAAATTTCAACCATTGCTATTTAGCCATTATTATCCATCAGCAATTAAAATAAATTATGATCTCACCTTGTTATAATTTACTCAAAATTCAAGTTCCCAGCACCAGCGTAATGACAGACAACCACGACTGGGGAAGTCATGCCACACAAGGGTGGGATTAATGGGCACTTCTATGCCTCTAATACTCATCCCTGGGGCAAATACAAAGGAAGGTTAGACAGCGCTTAACACTTTGTAGTTTCAAGAGGGTTTTATACCCCTTATTCACTGATATCAGTGAAAGGGGCCCACTTATATTCACTGTGAGTACGAAAGGAACAGCTGAATTTACAGCAATTCATCAAGAGGCTTAAACATAAAACTTATAGGGAAATAAATATTTTAACAAGCAAGATGTGCAGGCATTATCAATTTGAAAATCAAGAGGACAGCTTAAGGTAAGGTTTAGATACTGGCTTTCCATGACCTTCAGTAAATGCTAGGTAAACAGTTCCCCCGGGGAGAGGGTTTCCCTTGTCACAGACACCCTGTAATGCTGCTGTTTCTAGCCAGCATCTCTAACCACAGATCTGCTACTCAATTGAACAAACCATTTTGAGCTTTGAGCCTGTATTAAAAATCTAATCACTAAGGTAATAGGGATAAAAGGATGTTTTTATGTATAATCTCACCAAGACCATTCTTTTCCTATTAGAAGGTAATCATAATTCTTGTTTCACTTGGAAGTAAACAAGTATGTCTGAGCTCATATCTCATGGGACCAACTATTCCAAACTATAAGCACGCTGTGTTTTGAATTAACTGTATTTCAAATAATAGGAATTCATCTGCATTCAGTAGGGAATTACTGCTATGAAGGAAGCAGTAATTTGAATTTTCCAATATTGGTCTGCTGAGATTTTTGTATTTTATTCTGTGGGATGCTTTTTTGTTAATGAGGTAAGAAAGCAAAAACGAGAATGCTCTCCTGCACTTCCTTGACTCCGCAAACTGGTTCTACTCCAGTATCTTTACCTTTACAGATACATTTAAAGACTACCGAACTTGGCAAAAGGCAAGCTCAAGAACTTTGGATGATGCTTCTAGTCTGCCGAGCAGGTAAAGGTTCTCAGAAAACTGGAAGCACAGGATATCAGCAGCTTCTGGGATGGTTGAATCTTTAATACAGCTACACGGAATACACTACGTCCTTTAATGAGCTCCATTACCTGGCAACTATTCCAATGTGACTTATTAAAACATGTGTCTGAATATCTTGATTATCTTTCCTGGCTTCCAAATTTATCTAGTAGCTGTCAGAACCCAGGCTTACTCGTGCTGTTAAATCCTTCTTACAAGATATGATTCTCTACCCTCAGGTTTTAATTTTCTTCCTTGAGATACTTTATAGATATGAAACAAGCCAAATGATAGTAATTGTCGTGATTTGGGGAGAAAGTAATCAACATATATTTTAACATTTAAATAGTAGGTTGGCTAGGATATTTTTAAAATTGAAATTCGATTTTTCTATTTTGTCACGAAGAGAGCAATTAGTTACTAGGACAAGGGACAGAGCCACCTATCTTGATAGTCATAAGGTAGCCTTTGTTGGAGCCTTCATATGGTGAATCCTTTATGTGAAAAAGAACCCACCTCAATACCTATGCAGCCCTTCTTTTAAAAACAAAACATTGTAAATCCCAACTCCTACAAAAGCAGGTTCAAAGGTGATCATTGGTTTACGTGGTTTTATGGTAAAATCTGCAGTAGCAGTTTTGTGAGGTTTAAATTACACGCTATCAATGAGATGATATTTACTAACACCCAAGACCATGAATTGTCACTCTAAATAGAACTATCTTCATTTTGCAGGACCAGGCAAAGGTATTTAGAAATTGGCTCTGTTCAGAAATTGGGCTTCTCCTGCTTGGAAAAAAAAACTGGTATTTGTTGGTTGCCCAAGAGAAAGATAGCAACGACATTTGACTATTGTCCTTTAAACCTTAGTATCTTTGTTTATGAATAACAGCAAGACCCAGAGAGGAGCTGATAGCTTTCCAGTTAGATTGGCTGACATTTGGGTATGGCAACCACCTAAGGGTCAGGAGTTTCACTTCCAAAGATTCTGTTCCGGGACACCCAGCTCTTACCAATTTCCTGCATTCCCTTTCTAGGTAAAGCCTATGGAGCATGAAGTGACTGAGAAGTCACAGAACTGTGCTATTCTTAGCCACTGATGCCCAGGGATTTTTAATAATGTTACACAGAAAGTTTCCTGAAGGAACACACAGGGGACACCAAGCAGAAAAAATAGGTTTCCCATCAAAAAATTCTGTTATTGGGCCCCTGGGTGGCTCAGTCATTAAGCGTCTGCCTTCGGCTCAGGGCGTGATCCCAGAGTCCTGGGATCGAGCACCATATCGGGCTCCCTGCTCTGCTGGGAGCCTGCTTCTTCCTCTCCCACTCCCCCTGCTTGTGTTCCCTCTCTCGCTGGGCTGTCTCTCTCTCTCTGTCAAATAAATAAATAAAATATTTAAAATAAAAAAAAAGTCTTTTTTTTTCCCTCCCAGTTTAAACATCATTGTCAGGGAGCATGCAGCTGCCAGCACGTAGATTCTGCAGGACTGCAGAAATACAGAATCACACAGCCATTCCTGGGGACCAGAACGCAGAAGGAGCCCCTGATCTGAGCAGGAGAAACACAGCAACAAGAGGATCCACTGTGGTCTGGCGTGGGGACTCTTTGGAGCTTTCATCAGATTATTAATGAGGAGAACCTTATTGTGTAACTTCTAAGGCTTATTGCACATGTTTGGGAAAGATGCATGTAGTTCTTTTTATAAACCAGATTCAATCCATCTCAAAAAATGCTCTTGTCAACGCCACATAGCCAAGATGAGTCTTGTCATATTCACTAAGTCTCAAGTTTAAAAGCTCCTTTATGGGGGCGCCTGGGTGGCACAGCGGTTAAGCGTCTGCCTTGGGCTCAGGGCGTGATCCTGGCTTTATGGGATTGAGCCCCACATCAGGCTCCTCCACTATGAGCCTGCTTCCTCCCACTCCCTGCTTGTGTTCCCTCTCTCGCTGGCTGTCTCTATCTCTGTCGAATAAATAAATAAAATCTTAAAAAAAAAATGCTCCTTTATGTTTTGTTAAATACAGATACCTGGGCCGGGTAAACCTCCTGTTAGTCACCTGGGGCCCAGAGGGGACAAAATGAGGTCAGTAGTTTCCCTCATAGGATCTGTTTTATCAAGTTAGCCAAGCAGCAGCCAGAGTGATCTTTTTAAAAACCAAATCAAATTACATCTAAATTATCCACCCACCACTATCCCTAGTCACTCACCTTGTATCATATCACCTTGTTTTGTTTCCTATATAACACTACTGTCTGCATTCATCTTATTTCCTTAAATTATTTACTTGTTTCTTTGTTTTCTATCTCCTCCCATTAGAACATGAGTTCCAGGTGAACAAGGACATTTTCTGCCTTGTTTCCTTGGTATTTCTACTGCCTAGAAAAGTATTTGTCACATAGCAGAAGTTCAGTAAATATCTACTGATTAAAAAAATGAAGTTAAATTTTAAGTATACTAAGTTAAGTTTCCCTCACTTCCTGTGTCATCAGACTTTGAGTCTCGGCCCAAGTCTGGAACAGTTTCTCTCAGCTTGTATTTTGGATAAGTGGGAAAACAAAATCCCCTCTAGGTTTAACTGGGTTCCAGCTTGTACCTGGCTCATCTAAAGGACTGCAAACCTCAGCCTGTGCTCCTTCCTTCTCTCATGCTCTGCATTTTCTCTTATTCAGACACACAGACCCTGGATCATCTCTTTCTGGCTTCCAACCATCCTGGCCATGTTCCAAGTCCTCTATCCTTAACCATCAAACACCTCCATTTTTATAAACCCCCAGTTTTTCTAAGAGGATTCAATTTCTTCATGACTCTGAACTCTTCTCTGCCATGCCTCATAGCACTCACTCTCTCTTGTAGTTCTCATTTCCAATTCCTGCCCCACCTCCCCCGGCTCTCATTTGCTAGACCAGTGGTCCCCTCACTTTTCTTTTAGCCCTGAAATGGTCTGTTTAAATAAATAGCCTGTTGATGTACAAGCAAGTACAAGAAATGGTTTGTCCTGAAGTATGTACACGCGAAGGTGTGGGTCCACAGAGCCCTGCCGTTGACATACGCGAAGGGGTCTTAGGTTTGGAACCCACTACTCTGGCTGATTCTACCTTCTCAGACGAACAGCATAAACATATCTATAACCCAGTTATGCTCAAACATTTAAGGTTGCTAACCTACAGATTTCTTTACAAAAGAGGACAAGGTAACAATTAGCCTTGATAATCAAAAGAGGTTAAGAAAGGGAAGCTTTGAAAACAATTCCAATTTATCCCCAGAGAGTTCAGAGACTCTTCTGAAAGTGAGTGATTCCTTAAGAAAATTTAGGCCATCATTCCTTTCAGTGAATCAATCGATATACAAGAGCTTTCTCACATAAGTCTGGTTCCACTGAAAAATTCCATGGATGGGATGATTATTTTTATGGGTACTGTGTATCTTTCCTATTGTTTTCCTTGCATGAAATTTATGCCCTTGGAAGGGATAGAATTGTTTCAAAACTCACTACTTCTCTCCTTTGACGTAGCAGTGTGTCATTCGAGTTAATCAGAGTAGGTTTCTACTGCTTACAATTAATGCTCTTAACTGACACATGGACCATTTAATCTCTGAGTTTAAGCAAGTCATTTTACTTATTTGGGTCTCTATTTCCTCATTTGTAAGATAAGGGTTTGGACCAAATCCTCTAATGTCCCATTTAGCTGTTCAAGTCTATGCATGAGTAACCTTAATTATTAAGAAAATATATGATCCTGGGGCACCTGGGTGGCACAGTCCATTAAGCATCTGACCCTTGGTTTCAGCTCAGGTCATGATCTCAGGGTCATGAGATTGAGCCCCATGTCAGGCTCTGTACTCAGTGCGAGTCTGTTTGAGTTTCTCTCTCCTTCTGCTCCTCCCCCCGCTCTCTCTTTCACACTCTCTCTCAAGTAAATAAACAAATCTTAAAAAAGAAAGAAAGAAAGAAAGAAAGAAAGAAAGAAAGAAAGAAAGAAGAAAACATATGATCCTGTCATGTAAAAAATATAAGAATATATATCACTGGCTTCTATTGCCTTAGAGCATGTTTCCTCTTTAAGTGAGAGGGAAAGTACAGAAAACAAAAAGGAACAGAGGTGTTTAAGTTTAGAACAATAACCAGAGAAATACAATATGCATTTCTCAAAATATAAACTTAAAACTGCCAGAATAAAAGCACATAATAATTTTGAAAGGCAGGAAGGTCTTTCAACAAGAGAAAAATAGGTTTTGTCTTTGAGGAAGAAGGTGAGAAGCAGTTCTTGAAAAAAAATGCATCATCTATTTTCATTACTTAGTGGTGTAACAACACAAGGCATTTTACTGTTTTGAATGCCATACAATGATCACAACACAAAAATTCCATTTGGAGGGTATCAAAAGCAAAAAAACAAAAACAAACAAAAAACCAACACCAAAACCCAAAAGACACAACAAACAAACAAACAAACAAAACCCACTCTTCCAGGAGGCAGAATGGGGTTTCTTAGTAATTGTACTGTTTCCACTGTTCATAAGAAGTTTGGCTTAGGGCTATGGAGGCAGACTCCCTGAATGAGCTGGATATCCCCGAAAGAGGGGTCGAGGAGGACCTGGGGATACGGGCTTAGGTAATGATTTGATCAAGATCTATTATGATTAGGGTCCTTTTGATCAGAGGGGGTGTGACCCTCCCTCGTCCCAGCCCCCAAAATATCTGCAGAACCAGACTCCACAGTAGAGTTTGAAAATCACTAGCTAGAGTGCCAGGCAAAGAAGCCGGGCTTCTGTAGTCAAAGATGGAACGCCTTTCTTGGTGAAAAGTTGGTGACCTCACGTTAATCCTCAAAACTTCTCTTGGTTATTTCCAATAAAATAATGTGGAGTGCAAAAGTACAGAACCCACTGAACATGTGAATACATCTCAGGCAAACTGAATGTAGCAGAGAAAGAACTGGAGATTAAAATGAAGAAAAGGGATACACAGTTTGTAAGATGTGTGTAAGATGTGTAGGAAATACAGCCCATCAGCTACTGACGTTCTAGAGCTCACCCTTACCCCAAAATCAAGGTGAGGAACTAGCAGGGACCTTGAAGAGATTGGGTGCTTCTGCCTTCCTTTTCTTTTCTCTCTTCCCTGCCATCTTCCCCTTCAACTGTTCATCTCCTGATTCATTTAGTATTCATTTGATAATTCATAAGGGTCAGCATCCCACCTGGATACTGGAAATCAAGCAAAGAGTAACTGAGACCTGCCACTGTTCCCACGAATTTTACAGTTTCCTAAGGGGGGAAAATGACCTTAAATAAAAAAGTATCCAGAAGCCCATGTAATATGGGAACATAAAGGTATCTTCCTCTAGTTAAAAGTTCCAGGGAAGGCCTTCATGAGGAAATGTAATTTAAATGTCAATTTAAAAGCTGAGGAGAAAGGAAGGGGGCTGGGCAGGTGGTAGGTGTGTGTGGAACGTTCCAGACCAAGGGAACAGCACGTATAAAAGCCTGTAAGGGAGAACATCAATGCGGACCAATGATACACTGATACAATGATATTAAGACGTCTTCCAGCTTTCTGACTTTTCCACTAGATGTCATTTTGTTAGCCTATCCTTTTCGCCATTTTTTTTCCATGAAGCAATACAACACTGAGGAAAAAGTATTTAAGGGGGTTAACCTTTTTCAGAGATAGCAAGGAAGTGGGAAACTAGAATTAACTTTTTACCTGATAGCTGGTTAGGGATGCAGAACAGAAACTAAGTGAGGGATTACAGGTGGAAGTGACTGGCAGAGAGGAACAAATATCACGGGGGCAGGGGCGCCTGGGTGGCACAGCGGTTAAGCGTCTGCCTTCGGCTCAGGGCGTGGTCCCAGCGTTATGGGGATCGAGCCCCACATCAAGCTCCTCTGCTATGAGCCTGCTTCTTCCTCTCCCACTCCCCCTGCTCGTGTACCCTCTCTCGCTGGCTGTCTCTATCTCTGTCAAATAAATGAATAAAATCTTTTTTAAAAAAATAAATAAAAAAAAATATCACGGGGGCAATAAGAAAAAACTGGAATTTCTTCCGTGGCCACACATAGTCTCCCTCTTCCCCCTGCCACCTCCCTCTCCCCAAGTAACAGATTTTAAAAGAGGGGGAGGGTCCAGAAATAGTCTAGTAATTACCTATTTCCAGGGGGACTATTAGAATTTATCCCCTATGCCAAGTCCCTTCAGCTGGTTGCTTGGAGCTGGAGCACTGAGCTGAGAAGTATTCCAGGGACTGAGGTTAGCAGGAAAGGGCACAGTGACCAATAGCCCTATTTATGGAAGCAGGGTGAGGCAGCAAGCATGTTGTGTGTTTGTGAGCCTAATCCAGATCACCAAAGGGCACCTAACTTGAACTGAGGACTTCCAGGCTGGAAATGCCAGTGCTGCTGGGTTGTCTCTATCACTGGCTCATTTAAAGAACCCCACCAGTGTAAAGTACTGTTCTTACGAAGTTGGAATGATGTAATGGAAAGAGCAATAGACAGGGACAAAAGTTCCCATATTACATGGGTTCTGCTATTGCTTCTCTGAGTGTCCTAGGGCAAACCTCAGAGCCTCAGATTTCTCTCCCATGAACTTTGTAACTATATTACTCGTTCCAGATTTGATCACCAATGTGTTGTTTGACTATAAATATAGTATTTCCCAGACCAGCAGATGAAAACTGTGGCAGGACTGCTAAACACCTTTGGTGTCCAAGATCCCCTTCTTCCTTTTAGTAACAGAACTTTCCTCCCCCTCAACGAAATTTGAAAGAGGCACATACACGGCCACCCAGCTGAAGGCTGCATTTCCCAGCCCCCTTGATCTTTAGTTGTAGCCACACGACGATGTGCTAAGCAATGGAACGTATGCAACTTCTGAATCACTTACATGGAGAGAAATCTCTGCATTTTCCTTTGGCGTGAATTGTGAACAGAGCATTGGTGAACCAACTCTACCCAACTAGACTAATATCAAACACGAGAAAAGGTGGACGTTCGAGCAATAAAGTGGTCAAAGAGCTTCCTTCCTCGCCTGGACTGCCTGCCTCCTTCTGTACTATCACGGGAGATAGAAATAAGCTTCTCTCTGGTTGGAGCGTCACTATTTTTAGGTCTCTCTGTTACCGCAGCTTAGCCAGGACCCGACTAACTTACAAACTCAAGGGCATACGGGGACCAGGAAGCCAATATAAGTTAACAGTCATCTAAATAAGGACTGCTCAAACCTGGAGAACAAATGCCCGGTGGAAAGAAGCAAACAGCAGTGTCCAACTGCTACCACATGGGAATGCAGGCCGAGGGCTTCTAATCCTCATTTATCAAGGAATCTGGATTCTCAAGTAAAATCTACAATTTAAAAAAAATTGGCTACTAATCCAGAATTTAAAAACACAACAAAACCGCAGGTTAAACAAAAATGCCTCTTATGTAGACTCAAACCTATGACAGCCAGTGTGCGACCTGTTCCAGATGATGAGACAGAGCTGAATATAAAATGCACGAAGACACCCTCATCTTAACACAGCTTTTTTTTTTGGGGGGGGGGAATAAACTTTATTACATTAAATGTATGCACTGACTGCCAGGTCGTCCGTGATATCAGAGACGTTAAAGTACAAAAAAACCACATATTTTTAGGATTGGAAAAATCTGATGTTTTTAGGGCACAATCTTAAACATGAAAAACATTCCAGTTGATGATGACAATGTAATATAATGAGTCAAAAATGCCTCAATCACCCTCAACTCTGCAATAGGAAGCAGCTCGAAAAGCCTGTAATAGCTGCAACCCACACGGTAACTAGATTATCATGAACTCAAATACCCCACCTCCATTTGACTGTCTGTGCTACTAATCGGGGTCTTTTACAATATATCTTTTCCTTCATTTCAATGTTGGGTAGCCACTCAAAAAGATACTTTACAGGGGCGCCTGGGTGGCACAGCGGTTAAGCGTCTGCCTTCGGCTCAGGGCGTGATCCCGGCGTTGTGGGATCGAGCCCCACATCAGGCTCTTCCTGTATGAGCCTGCTTCTTCCTCTCCCACTCCCCCTGCTTGTGTTCCCTCTCTCGCTGGCTGTCTCTATCTCTGTTGGATAAAGAAATTTAAAAATCTTTAAAAAAAAAAAAAAAAAAGATACTTTACAGTGAATTTAGTCCATGTCGTTTGAACTTAATTATTAGGCAAAATAAATTTTGGCATAAACATATCTAGCTAATCATTTTCACGAAGCGGTAAATTCAGCCACACCAGTACATTGTAACCCATCAGGATCATCAAAAGTAAACTTAACTTACTTCTGAGTTACAAAACAATCACGAGGAAAACATTTATAGAACTAACATCTTTCACAAGCATCTGATAATCCATCACATGGCTGAGTTCATCTTGTGTTGTTTGTTACATCACTCAGCATAGGCACACGGACACAGCGTGAGTGCAGGAAGGCTCTGACACGATACGGAACACCCCAGGACGTCCAGCAGTTCTGTGGCTAGGATGCCCCTTGGCTCACGGACCAGTGTTAGAGTCAGAAGGTGGCCGCAAAGGTTGGTCTGAACCCGAAGCTCCTACCTAGGTAGTTCCCTAAAAGTCACACGCCAAAGCTCTGAAAGGGTACTGTGCGGAGTAGGATGCCTCACCGCAGACCACTCCCGGATCCTTGTTGGCGTCGGCCTAGACCATGATTCATCTGTTCAGTTTTTAAATGACTCAATTTATAGAGGAAATGAAACACTTAAAATTCACTTTTCAAAATGGGTCATCTGACTTCACTAGTAAGAATCGAGACACAAATCAGGAATTTCAAGTTTCCTTATTTCTCAAGAGACTTTCATTCATTCCGCTGAGAATATTCATTCAAAGGAAGCTTACTGTTATGTATGATATTAAGTGTCTGCTCTGAGTGAAGAATACAGAGGGTTAAGTTTAAATCTGGCCTTAAGTCTTTTTCATTATTTATACGTTTACACCAATTGTTTCTGCAGTTTTATGTTCCTGTTTGTTTGTTTACCTCTTCATATACTCCAGTGCATTCATAGTAGTCTCTGGAAGGGAGGCCAAGCCGAGGCTGGTCAATCTATAAAAGATACGGAAAGAAGAAAATAAACCGTTCAGTTGATCTGGGACAGCTGGACAACATCGCAGCATGTCTATCTACGTATGAACAAGATCCTAGTGTTCTTGCTGTTTATAAGGGTAACAATCAGACAAGAGTGAATACAAATTAGGCAATGGTTTCCACACCACTTGGAAGTATTACACTGATGGTAGTTAGGTAATCTGGAAGATTATGCTGCAGGTATTAGAGAAAAACCAAAGAAAACTTGAATGAAAATACACCGGGAAGGACTTTTTAATGCAAACGGAAGAGGCAGGCGGACAAAAACATGTTAGAATCTAGGACTTGGAAGTTTCTAAATTTACAGTTTGGCTCCCTAAGATCCTAATATGGTCTCCTGGGGGACATTCTCTTCTATGCTCACCCTTTATGGAGATAGAAAAAAAGAAAAGTGAAAACCCCTATGGTAACTAGAACTGCTTGGCTAGGGGAAATCTTGCCGGAGATTTTTTTCCTGACATTCCCTACCCTAGGGGGCTAGAGCGGGCTCCTCCTCGGTTCTCTCCTGCTCTGCTCAGATCCTGGCAGCTGGGTGTGTGAAAGAGGAAATGAGGCTCTGCTCTGGTGTGTCTGGTCCACTGTCTTCCAGTGAGAGCCACCTGGATGCACCCGCAGCTCTGTGATATTGCTTCCTATGAACTGCATGATTAGATGGGTACGGGGCAAACGACAGCGTGGACGGGTTAGAGTGAGAAAGCCAGCCACTGTAAAGAGCCCAGGACTATACAGAAGAAACAGAACCCAGAGGATTGGTATGGAAAAAGCCAGAAGGTGTCACCACATGTAGGGCTCGGCCCCTTTTCCAACCTCCAAACTCCCCCTAGGAAATCTCTTCATTGTGATCATGAGGCATGCTGGCACTTAAGAGCCAAATGAGTGAATTCTGGAAAGAGAAAGGGGTCCACTGTAGAAGAGAGCTGGGTTCAATCCCTTTTATGATTTTGATAAAAATGGCCATAAACATCTATGCAATAGTGACGTAAATATGAATCTGTGACTTGCAAATTTTGGGGTACTTTCTTTTACAGGAGACCAAATAGAAGCTCTGTGTTTTAGTCCGTTCCAAACATACTCATTGCGTATTAATCTCATCTTGGTGGCACCTTAAGTCAACCTAAATGAATGGCTTACATGAGAAAAAAATCTAACAAATCCATTTTAAAAAAATACTTTATTTACTTGCATTGAAAAAAGAGTTCAGATATTCTGTAGTAACCACCAAAATTGTATTCAAAAACCCTTTCCATGTTCTTTTTGGGAGCAATTAGAAATTTTTGGTTTCTAGATTTGCAATACTTATGTAAACCAAACCATGCTCCTTTCACGAACACACAGAGAAATCGGGTGCTTTTTCTAAATAGGAGGCCCTTTCATTTCTTAGTATGTAGACCTACGGTAGCAGAAGGGAGTGATGAATGTCTAAAACACCGCATTAAGAAAATACTATCAAAATTGGGAATCCAGGTATCGGGGACAGAGCACGAATTTATTACTATCCTGTTCATGCAATTCAAATGAGAATATGCATTATTTCTAAATATCAATAACAACGTGTGTAGACGTTTTCTTACAATTTAAAGATAACTTTGGCTGTCGGCCACACAAACTTACATGAATTATATGGTTCATAGAGTTCTTATCGTCAGTGCCCACAAAAAAATTAAGAATGACTTTTTTCCCATATTTAGAATTCAGTTGTGCAATAGATTTCTCAGCTGTCCAAGAAATACCTAAAGCAACGAAAGGTGAAATATACTTTTAGAAGCTTTAGTGCATTAATATGATATGATAATAACACAGATTTTACGTAGAAATTATTTTTTTAAAAAAGAAGGAAAACTGCCTTACCATATGTTTGCTCCCAGTTTTCTGTTGCTACTGGCCAATCATATATATCTGGTAACAGACTGAGAAGAGGTTTTCCACCTCTACTATCAATGGCAGCTTTTGGAAACAATGAAAAGAAATTCATTACAAAGTCTTTGCATATTGTGGCACACTGTTAACGAAATAAAATGGAAAGCACTTACTTTCATTTGTACATGATCTGTACAATGTTTTTGCTTTCTGCACTGCTACTATATCTTCAGTTTTGGGTTCCTGAAGAACATCTGAAATGGAGCATTTAATAAAACACATAATATAATTGCTCATTTGCAGCTCTAATTAACATTTGCAATGCAGGTGCAGGAAAAGCCTTGTTTTTGTGTATGTATGTTCACTCCCTCCCCATTCTAAACCCTATAGGAAAAGCTAAACCCCTTACAAGATCATTATTCCTAGTGCAGAACTGGGAGCCGATTTCATTAGCCGAGGTAGATGAAAGTCTTTCTGCCGAGATTATCTTTTTTGTGAACAGTGATGTGTACTGCTCCGCCATACATAAGTTACTTTTTTTTGAAATAGAGATTAAAAAGAAATAATAATGCAGAGGAATGTGGAATTTAATATGATAGTCTTCTTGATGGCTGGAAATAATTATCTTTGTGTGATTGTACTGTTCATGCTCCAAATAAATTGACTGACTTATTCTACTTGTTTGGATGTCTGAAAATAGCAAAAATTGTGTTTCTACAAAGTAACTTCTAGATGAGGGGGACAGAAGACGGAGGATAGCAGGAGACTAGACAAGGCTTCCTCAATTCCCAGGGAGAATGTCTTAGCTGGGTTACAATAAATATACCTACCCTGGGATGCAAATGTCAGTAACATCTTTAACACAGTAATGAAGTCAATCTTGGCTTCAGTCCAGCACCAGAGTGGAAAAACAATGGAGGAGGTGCTTAGTGGCAATCAATTAATTTCTTACTATGTGAAATGACATAAAGATGCCATCTCTAGGGATGACAGAGCTTTATCGTACGTGTACCCACACATGGAAGAAGGAATGCTGAGATGCCAACATTTGCATTTCAGTGCCACCGCCCTCAGAGTGACTTAGTGGTGAGCCGCAAAACTTGGAGGGATTATCGCCTTTAATCTTCTGTGACATTCTCCGTAATGGCTAAGAGTTGTATCTTTTAAAAATGGATATATTAAGAGAGAAATCTTTGATGCATAGACACAAACGCCACTAACCTTTCAAAACGACTTCTAGTTCATCTCTTAAAATGTCAAAGTTACTGTAACGGGAGCTGGTCTCAGGAATGACGTTGCGTTTCAACCAGCCTCCACAGGCATATTTAAAAAAGTCTGTACAAGGCTCCGCAGTAGCATCCATGTTCTGGATCAGTCGAGCGGCTGAAAGACCAGAGAAAGAACGGGATGAAATGAAGGGTGTTATTTCTTAAGTAGTTTGGAAGGAGGAACAAGAGCCTGTTGTTTCTCCTTTATGATCAAGTCAACTGACGCTCCTTTTTTCTTACTTATGTAACTGTGAGTTGAAGAGGAATGATGACTACGTACAGTCCTCCTCTCCTTTATTATAGTTGGTTGGGTTTATTTCTAAGAGGTCTCGGTCCTCCCATCCTACAACTCACCTCCACCTCCAAATAACTGAGGTTCTTGCCAGTTCCTATCAAAGACGAAAAAAGAACACCAGTCGGCCTCAGCCAGCCTGAGCCTGGGGCTGACCCAAGGTGGCTCTTCTCTCTAATCACTTTAGCTGCTGACTCTACTCTTCAAGGTGCTGTGACTTCTGAACGTCTCTGAGACTCTAAGGGATGTGGGATTGTTTTTTGTTTTTTTGTTTTTAAGTAATCCCTACATCCAACGTGGGGCTCAAACTCACAACCCCAACATCAAGAGTCGAATGCTCCATGGACTGCCAGCCAGGCGCCCCTGTGGGACTGTTCATGGATTTTTCCATTTCAGTAAAGATCTAAAGCTGCCGTTATTACTTCTTGGACCTTGCTTACAATATTTTTGCAATTCAAATTTGACATCTGATTTGCATTTGTTTATGTAGAGTCTGTCATTATAAAATTGGCTGTAAGCTTGTTAGCTTTTCTTATGTCCACTCTTTTATCTTTGGGAACCGGGATGAAAATGCAAATGAACCAACCCGGAGTATTTACAGTGTGCAGAACACTGACTGTGCCGGGGGCCGCAGCTGATGGAAGGATGCATAAAGTAGGAATTGCTGCCACTGTGGCTATCACGTACAGGTGGCCCCACGCCTACAGTTCCTGCACCTGGAATAGTGAGAAAACCTTCCCACTGTCCTCTCTACGTTCCTTCTCCCACAAGTTGAACTGTTCTGCAGTGAAAACAAAAGAGCAATTGAGAATTCAGCTCTATCGAGAGAGTGTAAGTTCTCAAATGAGCTTTTGAAAATACTTCGCTTTCTGAATTAATTAATTAATGAAAAACTTCAAACAATGGCTGAGATGTGTGGATTTTTTTCAACTGGGAATGGTTCAGTCTATTTTCCAGCTGAACGTCAAGTCCCTCCTTCTCACCACCTTCTGGGCGTGTTTGCTTGGCTGCCCCATCAGGCTCCGTGTCTCTGATGCTAAACTATGGGTCATCTCCAGACCAGTCCTCTCTGGACTTGTGCACACATCTGTACAACACGACTCCTCGCATGGCCTCCCAGATTTGAGCCTTGGGTAAAACTCTGTATTTCCCCCTGCCCTTTAGGCTTCTTGGTAACTCCTTTGCCTCTTTTCTGTACTCTTGCGATGATCAGTTTCTATTTTCACTCCCTTTTAACTAGAAGTCCCCCAACTACTCATCATACTAGTACCCTCTTCCCTCCTTGGATATATTCCCCACATCCTTCACAAATGAAACATCCCCAAATACACTTTTGCTAGTCATTCTGTCACTGGAAAATGTCAGTGGCTTGACACTGAACAGGTTAAATTACGAAACTCTTTAAGCTGGCCTCTCAATCTTTCCGAGACTAATGAAAAGTCTCTCTCTCCCTTCTCTCCCACCTCCCCCACCCCGTGTTTTTACACAAACTCTCTGCTCCAACCACATAGGCTTGCTCCTTGTGCCACAAACACTCCTGGGTTTCTCTACCCAGTGCTATTGCTTCTCTCCCCCTCACCCCATCCTTCTAACTTCTCTTCCCTTTCTTAGCAAATGCTACCCACTATTCAGGCTTCAGCCTATGTCCTGTCTTTTCCCTGAAGTTCCCATGACTCCACACTTCAGGGACTGTTTCTTTCTCTGAACTCCTGAGAGCTCATGTCCTCACTCAGTCCTGACTGCTCAGATGAGGTTTCTCATTGTGGACACCCACTCTGTCTTCCTGACCATTCTGTTGATGAACTTAGCCTCTTTGTATTCCCATCATCTAGCACCTCATAAAAGACATGCACAAATGGCTATGTGTGACCACCATACTGAGTCATCTGTGAGTCCTACTCCCTCGTCCTACACACCCCTCCCCCGTCCTGCAGGTCAGACCAGTTCTCATCTCACGGCCTCCGGTCCATCCCATCCTTGCAATGCCCACTGTTTCTGCTCTGTTTCGGGTCCTCCTCTTAGACTCTACCCAAGCCCTTTCACCCAAGTTATGACCCCAGGCTTCTCCCCATTCTAATCCATCCCGGGTGCCAGTCCAATTATTGCTGTAACATTTTCCCATGCCATTTTCACTCCAATGTTTTCAATATGCTCTGTCTGCATTTATAATAAAATCCACAAAAATATATACATAATATGAATATATAATAAAATCCACACCTGAAACTAATATAACACTTTATGTTAATTATACATGAATAAAAAGAAAACAAGTAAAGTCGTGGATGGAATAAATGACTCTGGGAGAAATTGAAAAGAAAGAGAAAAAATCCAGATCCCACAGCATATTCTCACTCTGATATATCCAGTGAAGCTTCTCTTTCCCCACTTCCTCACAGGCGCCATCGGCCCCAATTTAAAGGACCATGTTCAGTTTCTGCTGTGAATACCTATAGTTTTCTGCTTTTGTATCTCTGACCATGGTGCATCAACCCCTATTAAAATATCCTTTTTAATTTTTTCATGTTTAGAGATTTCAGAGATTTCCAAGGCTCAGTGCAAATCCTCCTTCTGAAGGGCTGTCCTTACAAAATCTGTATCAGCCGCCATCATAGTCATTTTTGTTGTTGTTTGGTAAAAACCATGATCCCCTCATCTAGACTGTGTGGTTCCGGTAAAGAAGGGAATGTGCCTTCCAGGTCTCTTACAGAGGCTAATGTTGAACTCAATCAAGATTTGTCAGGAAAAAACTCTAACTCGAAACATCAGGTAGAGATGACAAAATTGATTTTAAAAAGGTAGAGAAAGTAACTCCCTTAAACGTTGAAGGAAATGAAGACATGATGACAGGGGAAGTGAAAATAAAGACCCTAAACACTTGGGGAATTATCATGTAAAAAATGAAAAACCAGAAAATTAGAGCCTGAAAGAAGTGCTAACCAAAGATGTTCTAAGCATACATTTTTAGCAATTTTATGTAACTCTGGTCTTTTAAAATACTTTTAAGTATTTAAACTGAATGTTGTAGAGGCAACTGCCATTTTGGGAGCACTTCCATTTTCTTCCTCTCCCTGGGAAAATGGATGGTTTATGTCCTAACCCCACAAGAGGCAATAAACTCTAAGAGGGGAAGAGCAGCGAACGAGTAATGAGTGAGTAGAATGAACAAGGACAGTAGCGAACAAGTCTTACTGCCTATTTGGAACCATCTCATGCTCTTTTAAACACCTTGAACAGAAAGGAGGAGCAGTGGAGCAGCTCTCTGCTCGTGAGCGCAAACCCACTACCATGTGAAATGCCCCAACACTTCTCACGTCGCCCACAAAGGAAACAAATGATCCTTCCCCTCTTAGGCTGAATTCCTACTTGAAACCCAGTTAAAACTACTTATATCTGGAAAACAAGCCAAAGCAGCAGTGTTCAAACAATTTGTGAGGGCTATGCAGGCCAGAGATAGGAAGACGCAACTCTCCAACTCCTTCCCATGGCGCTTTTTAAATTTCCCTTTGACCAGAGAGCTCATCTGAGCATGGGCGCTTCCAATCACTTCAAAGGGCGCTCTCTGTTCTGGTGAATATTTTGGGGCCATGGGCCAAGGCAAGTCATGGGCTAGCACTTTTTTGCCGGGTCTTTGATCAAGCTTTCTTTAATCTCTTATCGTGGGTTTGATTCTCGGTTTGCACCTTATCCTCCGGACCTCCTCTGTGCTGACTTTTCTTTGAAGTCAGCGGTAGACTTGTGGGCAGAAGGGCTGTAGGAAACAGACACATGACTGTCAAACAGGTTGTAATTGTTTTTATATTTTGCACTTTATTTTGAATTACTCAACCTCTCCACAGAGCCACACCTGGGCCTTTCAGATGTTTCCTTATCTGTGTGTTTCTGACTTCTGAGTAAACAAATGTGGTTTAAAAACAAATAAAATGATTCACCTTCATCAGTAGACATAAAAAATGATGTCGTAGAGGCAAATGTATTGACATGGAATGTTACTGACCAGATGTGCATGAAGTGAAAGAAACAGTATTTATGCTTTTAAACAAATCTATATAAAAGCACCGGGAGTCTAAAAGACGTTTACAGCAGTTATATCTGGGTTGGTGGGTTATGAGTGTGTTTAATTTTGTATTAGTTGCTTATCCTTATTTTCCAATTTGTATTAGATGAACATGCATTGCTTTTGCAATAAGAAAAAAAAGCATTTTTAATTTAAGAAAATAGTCACATAAAGACAAGAAAAGTAATCTTCTATTAATAATGAGCTTATTTCTTATGAATGACAATTCCAAATGTTCTAGGCTGATAATATATGACACACCGTTTTTTTTTCCTAACTAATCTTCTTGTAACAGTCTCCCAACTTCCTTGACTATAGGAATTTTAAAACAAGCTCAACTACCATCTGGGAAGTTATTAATTACTGTATTCATTACCAAGGGTCCGTTGTAGAGGCATGGATTAGACGATGCTGTATAAACTGAGAAAATGTCTGGGGTCCTTAAATTAGGTGGACCTGTTTTGAGTCCCTGAGCTTCACCATTTTTCAGTTGTATAAGATTAAGTAATTTCCCCAAGATCAAGCAGCTAGTAAATGATGGAGCCCCAAGGCTTGCACTTAGGCTCCCCTGGCTCCGAGTTCACCACCCACCTCCCTCCAAATTTTGGGTAGACCAGAGGGGTCTGTGTCAGAAGCAGTGATTTGCATTCTCTCCCTTCCTTTCCACTCCTTCTCAGTTGCCCTTTATTCTCCCCTTGCTCTCTACTTCCCTCCCTCCCTGCCACGCCATAAGCATGGCTTCCCTCCTTCCCTAATGTCAACCTTATCACCAGCAACTAGCCCTGGGTCAAAGTAGGAGAAAGCATCAGGACTTGGAGGGTCTGTAGAACCCAGAAAGAAGGAAGAGGTTAAAGCAACAACAACAGCAATAACAACAACAGATGAATTTTTCCCAGCACGGCAAGCAGGTAGACAGGAGGCATGGAGCCCAAAGGCACTTCCAGATGTGCATCTTCCTGCAGGGGGCGTGTAGCAGGATTCCTGCCTAACTGATCTTTGGATATAATCCACTGGGTTCTGGAGAGTGAAAATTCCCAAGGATATGGTTCAGAGCAGTACTTTTCAACCCTGGCTAACCAAATGAATCACCTTACAAGCCTTTTAAGCAACCAGATGCCCAGGATTCATCCCTGATCAAGTACATCAGAATCTGAGAGGTGATCCAGTCATTTTTTTATGGCTTCCCGAGTGGTTCTAATAAGCAGCCAGGGGAAAACCATCAGATTAGAGAACAGAGAAACATGGAAAATGAGGACAAGAGAATCCAATGTCAGAAAGTAAAGACGGTCTCATCCTTAGATGAATCAGGCATATTTCTTCTTGCTTTTCCAGTCTGTATGAATGGGTTCCCATCGTGACAACCTGTATTTCTAAGTGCACTTCAGTCCCTTACAAATCTCTGGCACAGTATTGTAGGAACCACACATGTGTCTCCTGCGTACAAGCCCACTCGCCCCCCCACCAGGCCTCCACTCTACTCTATTGCCTTTGGCCTCCACAACCTCTCGCCCTAGACCCCATCCATTACCCAGCTCCTGGCATAGAAGCTGTGTGAAACAGCCTTTCTTTCTTCTGTCACTGCCCTGGAGAAGTCCCAAAGAGACTCCTGGTGCCTCCAGGTAAATAGCTAACTTATATTTTACCTCCACGCCCCCCTCTCCCAAGAACAACAAGGACCAAATAGGCCTGGTTTGGGGGAGACTATAAGAGCAAAACCTGCATTCTATTCAGAATTATGTCTCTTCTCTGATGGGCAAGGCTTTGTTCAAGGGACATTTTTGTTGAGCTTGACTTCGTATTCCTCTAAGATGTGCTCTCTCTAATCTCAGGAGGCTCCAGGGCCTCTCAGGCGATGGACCTGAGGCACAACCACGCCACCAGTGGCCAGACATGATTAGACATGATGAAATGCCAGTTACACTGGAATTCCTCTATCTGTCACCTCAAGAAGAGGAGATCCTTGGTCTGCCTTTGAATTCCAATGACTTCCATGCCACACTCTCCCCCTTTCCTATCTATATGTCCTGCTTTTTTAATTTAAAGATTTTATTTATTTATTTATTATTTATAAAGATTTATTTATTTGAGAGAAAGCATGCGTGCATGTGCACATGAGTGGGGGCAAGGAAGAGGCAGAGGGAGATAGAGAAGCAGGCTCCCCCCCTGAGCAGGGAGCCCGATGTGGGGCTTGATCCCAGGACCCGGGGATCATGACTGGAGACGAAGGCAGACACGAAGGCAGACACTTATCTGAGTCACCTAGGTGCACCTATACCCTGCTTTCCAACAACATCAATAGTTTGCTAACTGAAAACAGGAATTTTGGCACTATGCACAAGAAATATTTCAATGTTTATACATGTACATTCCCTAGGGGCTAGTTTTCTGGTTGTGTGTGTGTGTGTTTTAAAGAAATTTCTGCATGTGTCAAGTGCTCCTGGTGAAACTGTCAGTAAAATAAGGGAAATCTGAAATAAATATGAATGCCACAGTAGCAAATAAATAAACTGGGTAACATAGAGCTTTGTGCTGTGGCACTTTATTGGGGACTTAACATCATTTAATGTTGGTTCCTACTTAGTAGATCACTGATGCTTTTCCATGAGAATGAATTCATGGGAATTATGAACATGGTCAATTCTTTTTATTTGATGAATAACACTGAATTAGCATGTACAGAGTCACTGACCCTTGGGGAAATACAGGGTTAGGTTCTTATAAGCCTCTGATTACACAGCATTTTCATCAAAGGATCAATATGTAATCTTGTTTTATGTGTGTTTTTATTTAATTGAAAGACGTTTTGTTTAATATACATCATTGACTCATTCATACTGAACTCATGGCCAATAACGCCACAGCTCAATACGGAACAAAGCTTACCTAGCACTGGTTTTTTCCTTTGTAAGGCACAACACAGCATTCTGGTGCTTAGAAACACTAACGGCACTCAGCACTATGTCTGGGAGCCATTTTAAATCAGAAAAGTACCAACAAAAAGCACAAAAAGTTCAGAAAATATGGCACTGAGCAGACCGAGAGAAGGGTCCTTGCTTACGGTCCTTGTTGGACCTCAGCTGGGACACACGTGGAGGGCGACTCACATCTTTCACCAATCTGCTCAGGTCTGCAAATGACCTGAAAAGCACCAAGAGTATTGATTCTGGGGTTACAAATAAATTTTAGCCAGTAGGTGAGTTAGTAAATAGGGAATTCACAAATAATTACAATCGACTATACTTTTGTCCGTTTTTTCTTTGAGGCTTTTGAACTATCCAGGAAATGTACAAAACAGGCAACGATATTAAGTGGGAATGGATTCAAAGAATTTCACCCTCAATTATTAAAATTATATTTTAGTGTCAAACATTTTAAATAGGTTAGGCACCTATTTACAACGTAAGTGCCATACATCTGATTCTACAAAAAAATTTCTTTCCTGGCCCTCTTACTCTGCATAGAGCTAAGGTTTAGGGAATGGTACATGAGCAAAACTGTTTTCAGCTTATTCTCTCCTAATCAGCCCAAGCCCTTGGCTTTTTGACTCGAACCACACAACATTTTCATTTCATTACCTTAAAATCACTATAATCAGCCTGGCTTATGACTGTTCTGGAAGTGTCCAGGAGAGGTTAGAGAAATGTTGGAGTACCCAGGAACAAATGCTCTTGTAAAGACCTTAGGACACCCATTTCTGACCCAACCTTCTGTCCTAAATGCTTGCTTTATTAATAGACACTGAGCCTGATATTACTTACCAGGCAAATTTGACAAGTTAAAAATCTTTTTTGACAACATTCTGAAAGTATTGCTGACCTCATTCCCCTGCTGCTACCCTCCTCCCACCATCCCCCAGCCAAAATTAAGGCAAAGTCAGAACGTTTTGAAAGAACACAAGGAAAATGCAATGTAATCACAACGGGTCACAAAGGACTCCATTCAAAAGGCAGTAATGTGGAAAC
Organism: Ailuropoda melanoleuca; assembly: GCF_002007445.2. Classification (NCBI taxonomy): domain Eukaryota; kingdom Metazoa; phylum Chordata; class Mammalia; order Carnivora; family Ursidae; genus Ailuropoda; species Ailuropoda melanoleuca. Next base: position 104,980,390 of record NC_048218.1, read on the forward strand.
TAGAATCAAGGGGACCATTCCTGAAGGGAAAATGACTGAAAATTAGCAAACGCATAGACTAATGCTAATAAAAACCAAATGGTTTTCGTTACAAACATTCGGATTCTTCCACGGTCCACTCCTCACTTTTAAATGAAATCCTTGTCCCCAAATTGCTTTTGTGTTACCTTGGTTAAAGAAAGGTTGGCGGTGGGGTGGGGGGAAATACCTGATGCTGAATATAATCTAGACTGAAAGTTTATCATTTAATCAACCACTCCCTGTCAACCACTAGTGAAGTTCCAGCTAAGCCGAGGTCAAGTCTTACACTAGTCTAATTCATCAGCACGAAGAAAATCCATCACTATACATTCGTTCAGAAACTGTCTGTGGATTTAAACAAGTAGATCTGAGGGAAGCATAGTGAATTATTCTGTAGAGCTGCAACTCTCAAGAAAGGAGACAAATTGGGGCCCCTGGCTGGCTCAGTGGGTAGAGCATGCAACTCTTGATCTCAGGGTTGTGAGTTCAAGCCTCATGTTGGGGGTAGAGATCACTTAAAAAAAATCTTTTTTTTTAAAAGAAAGGAGACCTATTATTTTGTGTTTTTAGCTTGAGGAATTATTAGTTTATTTTCTATATGCATATGACCAATTTACCTTAAATGTATAGACAAAAATACACACGTATGCATATACACACTTCTAAACGGTTAACCTGGAATCCATTTGTTATCAGATTTACAGATAAACTCACTATCAGATTCACATATAGAGTATAAACTATAGGAACTTCACTTGGGTTCAGCCAAAGATGCTCATGTAATACTATTACCGCTACTAATAATAATAATAGTCAAGGGTTGACATGTGTTAGGCACCAAGCACTTACTGCATGAGAGGCACTTTTCTAAATTCTTTAAAATTTGTTTTCATTACACTATATATGGTAACTCTATTTTTGTCCCCATTTTAGAGCTGTAGAAAATGAGGACGGCTGTTGAGCAACAAAACCAAGATTTGACCTGAAGCAGTGGTGGCCAGAGTCTGAGCTCTTCTGTGATGTTAAGTTGCCTTTCTGGCTTTAATTTTTTTTTCCTTATTAATTGCTCTGCACAGTAAGACCTGTTACCTGTATTTTAAGGAAATCTAGGCACAGAGTGGTTACACGCCTCAGATCACCAATAAGACTTTAGACAGAGTGTAGGTTTAATTTTAAGTTCATGTTTTTAATACAGTATCATTCTTCCATAACCAAATAACATTAAAGAAATTTCTGAAGCTACATAGAGAGGGGACAAGAATCCAAATTAAATTATATGGCAACAAGTTTTTTTTGGGGGGGGCGGGGTTTGATACCCAATTAAGGTTTTAATTGTTCTAAAACATGAGTATAGCTACAGAATTCTTTTCACCTCATTTGGCCCTGAATTTTAGAATTTGTCGAGATAATCACAGAAATCTCAAGTCTAATGGACCCACAATAATAATCCTTTTTTGGCTCTCCCCAGATTAGTGAAACTCTTCGGCCTTATCTTACAGCCCATTTAAATGAATGGCTCAGAGCCAAGAGAGGACAGTCAATAATTTTCCAATAGGGATTCCTCCAAAATTCACAACCCAAAATATATTCTGTGAGTAATGGAAAGCTCTGAAACTGTGTTACAGTTAAGTTAAAGTGTCATATGTCTAAAAATAATTTTTTTTGCAGGTCCAATTTGCATTTTGAATCCTAAAAGATTCTTTGCTAGCAAAAAGCTATGAGACATTCTACTGCAATTTAAATACAATATATCACTTAAAATAAGTTATCAGGGCTGCATGTTGATTATAATGTTAATGAATAAAAATGCTCCTTTTTGAGGCAAGATATTGAAGGTGATGAAAAAGGCTACGTTGTTCCCTCAGTAAGTCCCGTAAGATAGACCCCAAGCTCCCTGGACATAGGCAGCTGGGTCTGAAGAGGAAGCAGGGAGCTTACATACCCATGTTTCTCCCATTTAAGCATTTTGTTATTTCAGGTCATGTTATGGAACAAGAATGAGTGGAGCAACTTTACTAATAGGCAATTACTGAGAATAACTCAAAACATTCTGCCTTTGCATCAATTTTGGTTAGAGAGTGGTGCAAAAAGATCACAGCAGGAGAAGAAGCTGGGTCATCAGTGATTTTAGAACACTGAAGTCAAAACCGGTCAAGAAGGCTCTTCTCTAGTGAGCGCTATTCAATTCCATACGTATAACAAACTAAGTGCTTAGTTGACATAAGGTTGTGTTTGGCTCCACATGTTTATATTTTTTAATGAATAAACAGCTCATTTATATTATCGAAGACACAGAGGATTATGCTAAATCACTTGCCTTCTCCAAAAAAGTTTCCTCCTTGTGGAGCATGAAAAGACTCCGAAACTTTTCATTTCACCCTTGACAAATATTTTTGAGCCCCACCCCCATATTTCGGACGCTATTCAGAACTAAACGCACCATGGTGAATAAACAGGTATAATCCCTGCCCTCAGCGCTTGCAGGTTTTCCTCCGAAACAAGACTGTTTCTTTCATAATGTACGTGAACTCCTCTAACGTAACTGTGTCTAGATGTGCGCGGTTCTCATTTTCAAATCGCTAAGCTAAGCCAGTACTCCGTGGACGAGTAAAGCTCCTATTTTATATGTAAGACAAAGAGTCACGTGCGGTGTGTCTGCGTGCCTGCGGTCGCACGTGTGAGCTGACCACGAATCTGAGCAAGCGTGCTGTGAATGAAGCAGCCAGGGACACGGAAAAACTGTAACATAGCTACTTCGGGCACCCAAGAGAAGGAATGCACAGGGGCTTCCTGAAACGAGGGTGGAAGTGGGTTATGGAGAAGAGCAGGAGCTCGGAGAGAGCTAGAGGCGGACAAGAAGAGCCGNGACCACGAATCTGAGCAAGCGTGCTGTGAATGAAGCAGCCAGGGACACGGAAAAACTGTAACATAGCTACTTTGGGCACCCAAGAGAAGGAATGCACAGGGGCTTCCTGAAACGAGGATGGAAGTGGGTTATGGAGAAGAGCAGTAGCTCGGAGAGAGCTAGAGGCGGACAAGAAGAGCCGGACTAGTGGTAATGTGGGTCCGAGAGAGCTGGAAATACTTACCTGAGTGGGAAATGAGTTGAAAATTCTCCCTGAAACAGGACAATAGCAGGAAAGAGAAATACCTCCAGAAACTGTTTACTTGCTGGCCTGATTGTAGCTTAGGACAGTAGAATTAGCAAGGTAAATGGAATTACTGGGAAGAGAGTGGCTGTCTTTGCTGCCAGCAGAGGAGACAGATGAGACAGAGAAGGGAGGAACTCAGGACCCTTGACAGAGAAACACAGAGCCGAGAAATCTGCCTTCTGTACTCAGGACAAAGCCTGAATGAGGACACTTCTTTGTGGCCATATTTGTATATCAGGTACCCTGACAAATCACTTTGCCTAGACAGCAGTGGTTTTGTGACCTCACAATAAGGAACCTGAGAATAAATATAAGAAAATAAATAAATAATTTATTTATTCAACCAATATGTATTGACAACTTACTATGTGCCCTGCACCATGCTAGGTGCTGTAAACAGAATAATAAGTAAGATAGGGGCGCCTGAGTGGCTCAGTCGTTAAGCGTCTGCCTTCGGCTCAGGTCATGATCCTAGGGTCCTAGGATCGAGCCCCACATCAGGCTCCCTGCTGGGTGGGAAGCCTGCTTCTCCCTCCCCCACTCCCCCTGCTGGTGTTTCCTCTCTCCCTGTGTCTCTCTCTGTCCAATAAATAAAATCTTTTAAAAAAAAAAAAAGAATAATAAGTAAGATAGACAGAGTCGAAGCCTTTATCACAGTGGGCAAAACTAGACATTGGAGAACTAACTACAAGTGAGATGTGAGTCAAGGGTGTGTGTATAAGGAGTGCTAGGACTGAAGGAAGAATTAGCTGGGCAAAGGTGGAGAGAAGAGCATTTCAGTCATTCATTCTTTGGTCATTCAACAAATATTTGAGTCAGGTACCAAGCTGTTTTCCAGGTAGAGAAGGTGGGTGATGGCCTTGACATATGAAGACTGAAGTGTAAGGGGCTAAGGGTGTGGAAAGGTTGGCCAATCTCTGAAGGAGGGTTGCAGGATGGATAAAGGATAAAGAGCTACATTCCCAAAGCTGCAGTACCCGGGAGGAGCCCTACTTGTCTCTGACTAGTGGAAACAGACAGCTGGGAGCTAATAAGCAGGGGCATGGCCGTTGTTACCTTGCCCAGTGTAGGGGAGGGTTCTGATCATGGGAAAGAGCATTTACTCTGGAGGAGGCTGCAGGCAACAGCCAGCCTTGTCCTGTAAGTCCTCATCATGGGCATGTCACGGAGACAGCTTTTCTTTTATTTTCCATCTCCATGGCTGGACACAAAGTTCCAAAGCATCTCTTGGACACATGCCCTGACTAATCGGCTTATGCTTTCCTGAACCCTCGCTTGGATGGATCTTCTCCATGAATCCACAGATCTTGTGGACCACAGACATCAAGCTGCCGGCTGACCTCCTCTATGTTTTATACATCACGGCATCATTTGTATGGCCATATGGCGAGGTGAGAGATGGAGTCTGGGATCATCAACGATGACGAGAGTTATCAGTACGAGATGTGCAATTCCTGAGAAATAGCTCAAAGTATATTCCACAGAATATAAAAGCAATAATAATTGTAGGTACCCTCCCCACCCAGAGCAAGGGATCTAATCCTAATACTTTGCACAATGTGTCGATAATGGACATTCCAAAAGAATCCTTCCTTCTCAGTTAAGTAAGTCTTCTCATAGTAAATTGTCGCCATCTGTTATTTAAAAGCTTTGAAGAGCACACATGTACTCTATCAGCATCTTAAAACATTTTGATATGGCTTCTTTTCTCTGTTACTATGCTTGAAGTAAAAATGACTTCTATTGTTCATTTAAAGTCAGGTAGGCAATATATGAAAAAATTTTTAACTTTTCACCCATAAATTAGATTTTCGTGTATTAAATAAAACAAGACAGGGGCGCCTGGGTGGCACAGCGGTTAAGCGTCTGCCTTTGGCTCAGGGCGTGATCCCGGCGTTCTGGGATCGAGCCCCACATCAGGCTCCTTCGCTGGAAGCCTGCTTCTTCCTTTCCCACTCCCCCTGCTTGTGTTCCCTCTCTCGCTGGCTACCTCTATTTCTGTCAAATGAACAAATAAAATCTTTAAAAAATAAATAAAAAAAACAAGACAAAAACCTGATTCCTTTTAAAATTAATATGTGGGTAGCTGATGGTTGAGGGAAAAGCAGGATCCTTGGCTTTCTGTGTGGACGTACAAATTAGTGAGCTGTTCCTCCCTGGGTAAATGAAGAAACATTTTTCTTCCATGTAAAATGTTTGTCATACATAAACTGGGTTCGGGTAGAAGCAGTCTGAGCCAGTCCAGTGAGACCAAATCCTATTTTAGATAGACTACGAGGGTCAGCAACAGAGGAAGTTCCCAGCTAAGAGCAATGGAGGGATGACACCCACAGCCAGTGGTGACAAAGGAGCTATAACCAGCAGTGTGCTGATCCAAAAAGTTCTGCAAGTTCTCGCAAAAGGTAATGAGGTTAAGAGCCAAGCTACATTTCAGTCCCAGAAGACAAGGCAGGAAAAGCAGAAACTCAGTTTTCAGAGGTGGGGAATGAACCAGAAGTGAGGTCCCAAGGGACAAGTAAGAACCCACATAACTGGAGCTGGGGTCAGAGGCAGCTCAGGAGGCATGAGACCGAGCAAATATGGAGTCAGAGCCCCTAAGCATGGCCTTAGTGAGTGCCTGGAACTGCCACGGGGGCCCTGCGTGGAACCCAACCAGTTTGTAAACTTTGCAAATCTTCTCACTTCTTTTCTTGGTTTTAATTTTACTACTATAGTTAAAATATATCATGTCAAGTTTCATAGTGTCTATTTCTACTATCTTATAGTCCCTTTTAAAAGATTCATACTTGCATGGATATGAGATTATGGGGGCTTTCAAGGTATCACTGGTGCCATTTCTTCTCGACAAATTGTTATAGCCTTGCTACGGCATAGTATAGATAGTGCTTTGAGACATTTTCTGTTCAGTTAATGACTTTTTATATATTGCTTCCTTTACTTGATCCACTCAAATATAATTAAATTATTTCTCTGAACAAATACAACTATTAATATTTTGCTCCTTGGCTTCTAAGTTAGTGAAGTCATTAATTGCTATATACATATGTTCGGGGATAATGAATTCATCTGGCTTCAGACTAGCAGAGGTATCAAAACATGCTAATTTCACTCAGGTAATTTCCTTACACCAGAAAATTAACCCCATGGATTTAACAAAAGCTTTTTTTTCTGGAAGTATTTTTAAGTAACTACTGGATCCTCAAGCACATCTTATTATAAGTCTTTAATGATTTGGGAGTTCTTTAAATAAGAATTTCTTTGAAGTTCAGGAAAGCCTTGATTAACCAAAGAAACTATTTAACGATATGGCTTGGGCCATATCCATCCTTTTATAGTTGATTTTGCTTGTTTCTGCTTTAAGCCTCAAGCACAGAGAAACAGATATACTGCTAGCTATTGGTTGCCTGCTAACTGATTCCAATTTGACTGCCCAATGATCTAGTCTGTGCTGTGGACTGAACCCCTTTTTTTAGCTTCACAGCTAAGGTCCTACTATCATTAGACTCCTCTGGACTAAAGTTTTTTAAACAGATATTTTGGGGTGCCTGGCTGGTTCATTTGGTAGAGAATGTGACTCTTGATCTTGGGGTTCTAAGTTTGAGCCCCACATTGGGTGTAGAAATTACTTAAATACAAAATCTTTAAATAAATAAATAAGTAAGGGGCGCCTGGGTGGCTAAGCAGGTTAAACGTCTGCCTTTGGCTCAGGTCATGATCCCAGGGCCATGGGACCAAGCCCTGCGTGGGGCTCCCTGCTCCCAGGGAGGAGTCGTCTTCTCCCTCTGCCTGCTGTTCCCCTGCTTGGGCTCTCTTTCTCTCAAATAAATAAATAAAATCTTTAAAAATAAAATAAAATAAAAATTTAAAAAGATATTTCAATTTCTAAAATGTGACAAATCTGCTTTGGGTTTTTTGTTTTTTGTTTTTTTTTTTAATTTTGAAGGAAGATTATGCTCTGAGAAATGTTTAAACAGACATTTTGTTTTAAGATAGGAACACACTGAGTCACTTTGAGTGAAAAGATAAGTAAAAATGAATTCATTAGCAATTCTATCAAGTGGAGCTCAACAACAATATGCCAGACAGGTGGCCCTCCACCATTTCCTCTCGCTGGTTGCTATTTACCCACTTGAATTACATAATTACATATGACAACACGTGAGCCAAAAGCCCTAACCTGTGTGAACTAATTTCTTTTTTTTTTTTTTAAAGATTTTATTTATTTATTTGACAGAGACAGAGCCNAGAGACAGCCAGCGAGAGAGGGAACACAAGCAGGGGGAGTGGGAGAGGAAGAAGCAGGCTCATAGCAGAGGAGCCTGATGTGGGGCTCGATCCCACAACGCCGGGATCACGCCCTGAGCCGAAGGCAGATGCTTAACTGCTGTGCCACCCAGGCGCCCCATGTGTGAACTAATTTCTAGATCAGATGGCACATGCTAAGACTCTAGAATCTTACTCTTGTCAGCAAACATTTACCTCCATTCAGAAGGAAACCTCCTGCAAAGTTTTCTCTGGAGTAGGAAAGATATGGGTCTGGGATGTGAGAGGAAATGGGATTAAAAGAGCATTTTAAGTATTAAATTAAGAATGTAAGTATTAAGCTCTAGGCCTGCTCACTGAGTGCTGCCACTAGCTCTCTGCTTTAACCAGACCCCTTCCTTCTGAGGCCCTGCGGCCGTAGCATTTCACAACACCGAAAGGCACAACTCGCCTTCCGTTATCGCTCCAAGTAGCATCCAAATCATCACTCACCGCGGTGCTTACTTAGGCTTCTGCCGGTTGACCATTCCAGCCTCAGCTACCTTATTTCTTTAACTTTCTAGACATTCATTGCTGTTTATTAGAGACAGACACCTCGCTCAGCCTTCCCCTCCATGAAAGTTCTGCCATCTTCCCAGGTAACATCAGGGACTATGGAGACCACCTCTGGTCTTCTTCAGCTATAGAGTTTCTTAACCTTCTGANAGTTTGAGCCCCACATTGGGTGTAGAAATTACTTAAATACAAAATCTTTAAATAAATAAATAAGTAAGGGGCGCCTGGGTGGCTAAGCAGGTTAAACGTCTGCCTTTGGCTCAGGTCATGATCCCAGGGCCATGGGACCAAGCCCTGCGTGGGGCTCCCTGCTCCCAGGGAGGAGTCGTCTTCTCCCTCTGCCTGCTGTTCCCCTGCTTGGGCTCTCTTTCTCTCAAATAAATAAATAAAATCTTTAAAAATAAAATAAAATAAAAATTTAAAAAGATATTTCAATTTCTAAAATGTGACAAATCTGCTTTGGGTTTTTTGTTTTTTGTTTTTTTTTTTAATTTTGAAGGAAGATTATGCTCTGAGAAATGTTTAAACAGACATTTTGTTTTAAGATAGGAACACACTGAGTCACTTTGAGTGAAAAGATAAGTAAAAATGAATTCATTAGCAATTCTATCAAGTGGAGCTCAACAACAATATGCCAGACAGGTGGCCCTCCACCATTTCCTCTCGCTGGTTGCTATTTACCCACTTGAATTACATAATTACATATGACAACACGTGAGCCAAAAGCCCTAACCTGTGTGAACTAATTTCTTTTTTTTTTTTTTAAAGATTTTATTTATTTATTTGACAGAGACAGAGCCAGCGAGAGAGGGAACACAAGCAGGGGGAGTGGGAGAGGAAGAAGCAGGCTCATAGCAGAGGAGCCTGATGTGGGGCTCGATCCCACAACGCCGGGATCACGCCCTGAGCCGAAGGCAGATGCTTAACTGCTGTGCCACCCAGGCGCCCCATGTGTGAACTAATTTCTAGATCAGATGGCACATGCTAAGACTCTAGAATCTTACTCTTGTCAGCAAACATTTACCTCCATTCAGAAGGAAACCTCCTGCAAAGTTTTCTCTGGAGTAGGAAAGATATGGGTCTGGGATGTGAGAGGAAATGGGATTAAAAGAGCATTTTAAGTATTAAATTAAGAATGTAAGTATTAAGCTCTAGGCCTGCTCACTGAGTGCTGCCACTAGCTCTCTGCTTTAACCAGACCCCTTCCTTCTGAGGCCCTGCGGCCGTAGCATTTCACAACACCGAAAGGCACAACTCGCCTTCCGTTATCGCTCCAAGTAGCATCCAAATCATCACTCACCGCGGTGCTTACTTAGGCTTCTGCCGGTTGACCATTCCAGCCTCAGCTACCTTATTTCTTTAACTTTCTAGACATTCATTGCTGTTTATTAGAGACAGACACCTCGCTCAGCCTCCCTCCATGAAAGTTCTGCCATCTTCCCAGGTAACATCAGGGACTATGGAGACCACCTCTGGTCTTCTTCAGCTATAGAGTTTCTTAACCTTCTGAACGGTCATGACCTTCCTCTCTGCTCCATATCAGTACATGCATTTTTATGGGAACACCCTGATGTTGCCATCACCCAGAATAGTTCTACCTTTGAAATCTTCAACTTAAGTAACCCATGCTCTGACCTTCTGATCCTTAGAAGTTTTTCCCTTTCTTTATTCCCTCTATACTTGCCCTTGAACCTCACTGAGAACTCTCACCCCACACCCACTCTATTTTCCCTTTGCCTTTCTCTTCTATCCAGGCTACATCCTGTAGTGCCATCATTTAAACCATCATCTCATCAAAGTATTTCCTTCCTTTGCTCCCTGTAAGTAAGCTTACCCTGAATCTGTCCAGCTGCCTTCCTCTCCCCTCCAACTCTAGGCTGAGATATTTAATAATGCATTTTAGATATTGATTGATTGACTGTCTCCTTTTTTATTGTGAGCTTCTTGTGAGCAGGGACTTTGTGTTACTCATGTCTACATCCTCAGCAACTGGAGTAGCGTTCAATAAATACCTGCCGAAGATATTATCAATGATGCCGGGAAAATCCCATAACTGCCTGGTTTAATGCCATTTCAAATAATGGGCCTCAGCTCCAACAGTGTCATCAATCCTGTGCACATCCTTGCTACGTAGATGGCCCTGGTTAGCCTTCCCTTCCCCTCTATGCCGTGCCCTTTTCCAGCCTTCGACGTGCTCGCTTTCTCTGCCAGGTTTTGCTTCCTTCAGTCAAAAGCGAAGGAACTGGGTGATGACCTTCCTATCCTTCCCAGCTTCCAGACATATTTGCATTCAGACCATCATTGCCACTTCCCCCCTGGTAAGAGAGGGAGAGGGGGCCTTCCTCTGTCTAAGAGGAGTCCTGCCATCTTTCCCCTGAATAATCCTCTCTTATGTCCCCAGGAACAAGACTTAACAATTTTCCCACCTTCCACCTGAAACTTCAACTTCTCCCTCTCTGCTTTCACTTCTCATCTTATCAACCTCTCAGCTGCACTTAACTCCAGCGATCTAATTTTTAACATACTCTCTTCCTTTTGCTTCGCTGATTTTACACGTCACTGCTTTCCCTTTTACCTCCCTGACTCCTCCTCCTCCATCGTTTTTGGAACTCTTCATTTCCTTCCTGGTAAATCTCAACCACATCATGCATGTGGCTGATGGTTCCTGAATCCTTATATCCAATCCTAACTTTGCCACATGGAAGGCTTAGGAGTACCTCAAGTCTACACTGTCTCAAACGGGACTCTTTACTGCTTGTTAAAACCTGTCCATTCTCTCCACCTTGTTAACATTCAAACCCAGGCAACCATTAGTTCTCATCCAGATAAGTGGGCAGTGGCCTAATTTCCTGCCCACAGACATTCTTCAGTTATAGACAGTGACCCTTTCCAACAGTTTTGATCAAGTCATGCATCATTTAAAACCCTTCCTTCTGTAACTTCTCGGTGCTATTAGTAGAAGGTCCAAATACTTTCACATGCACTACAAGATCCAACACTGGCTTATCTCCGTGCCAACGCTCAACACCTTCCCTTCCCATCCCCACTTTCACATCTTCATACACACTCTCTATGACTTAGCCCTCCAGCGATCCCTTCAGTTCCTCAGTCTTGCCAGGCTCCCCCTTACACCTGGGACACAGAAATGTTATTCCCTCGTATGGGTAAGTCTTTGCCTCCACTTTCCCGGGTATGAGCTAGATACCAGGCAAGCTTGAGAATGTTACACGTCTGCTTAAAATCCTTCAGATTCTCCTTGTGAGATATTTGCTTGTTTTCTATAGACTTTAGGAGGAATTACAACCCATGCAGTACATGACCAAGTCTCCATTAACTTTTCCAGTATCATGACTTGCTGACCTGGTGCACCCTTCCAGCCATCACGAACTATGTGCAGGTCCTAAGCTCACCAAGCCCTCACTGGCATGTTGCATCTAGCCTATGCGCGTGCTGCTGTCTGCTCCACTGGTCTGGCAATCTCTGACTATCCTTCCGAGCTTAGCGGGTGACATTTCTTCTTGAGAATGCTTTCCTGGCCCATTACAATCACTCAAGCTGCCCACTCCCATGACCGATCTGGCTCAGGTGCTCCTTTCTCAGAGGGCCTAGAGCACGTTCTGCTTGTCTCTGTCATAGTGCTTGTCCAAACCCTATGGTCATTTTGTTTCTTGGTCTGTCATGCTGACTGGACTACCACTTTCCTAAGGACAAGCGGGTAACTGAGTTCATGTTCCTGGGTGTCTAGAAAAGTGCACAACATTTAGAAGGTGCTCAATGTTTTTGGAAAAAAACCAATAAATAAATGGAGAGATGACCGAGTAAATGAATGAATGGTTGAGAAATGAAGTGGTCCTGAAGTCTCTATGAAAACATTCCTGCCCACATTATTCCTGGGACATTCAGGAGGACATGCCAGGTTCAACCTCTCCATTACTAGTAGACAAATAGGCCCAGTGCCTCGTTCACTCTAACTTAGTTTTCACGGGGTAGCACAGCCTGAAATTGCACCTGTTAAAGCAAATCGTTGGTTAACCTACACCTTTTAAAAATGCAAACATCCAAATAATTCTTATGTACCTTAATGTCAGTTGATTTAGTTACAGTGTTTTTCTTCCTGACACCAAACAGAGACCATTCCATTGAAGGAACAGAAACTTTGTGTGTCAGAGATGGTTTAGCATGGATATATTTTAAAAGCTTCCCAGGTTATCCTACTAAGCACCCAGAGTTGAGAATCACTATTCTTTAGCACTTTCCAGACTTTATTGTGCACACTATTCTCCAGGGACTTTACTAAAATTGCAGCTGCACATTCAGTAGGTCTGAGGTAGGGTCTGAGAATTTGCACTTTTGCAAGTTTCCCAGCTGATGCCAACGCTGATGCTGTTGGTCTATGGACCAGACTTTGAACAGAAAGGATCTGGTTATTCTCCTATTGCGGCAGGTGTCTGGCTTATTTACTTTTAAGGTGTCAATCAGTGGTGAGAGAAGGGCTAACGGTGAGAGTGTGCAAAGGTAAGCAGAGAGTAACTACGTATTCAAATCAGTGTGCTTGTGGTCGGTTTTGCTCCACAGGAAACAAGAATCTAAGCACCCATTTCCTATTGCGCTCATTTTAACTTCTTCACAGGCTGACCTGTCATCCTCTGTGCTAAGATAGAGCACAGAAGTCAAGGAAATGTTAATAAGAAATGACAAATTTTACCTGAGAATATATAGAATGTACTACTCTCTCTCCATCTCCTTCTCCTTCCCTCTCTTTTGACCACGCTTTCATCTTTAAAAATATATTGACTCCTTTTTGATTTTCAATTAAGTAGCTTCAAACAGTGCATCTGTAACTTGCATAAAAAAAACACATTAAATGGAATATATCTGTGCATTATAGCTACAGGACATCTCCCCGAAGGATGTGCAATGTGAAACGGGCTGTCATTAGTCTTTGCTGTTTCTCTGCAAAATGAGACAGTATAATTCCAATTTTGTAGATAAGGAAAATAAAACGCAGAAAGCTAAACTGACTTAATTAAGATCACATGCTAACAACACAGGATGTGGCCAAAACTTGCATCATAGTCCCCCATGCTACATTGGCTTGGTGAAAAAAGTAGTAATCTTTCAAGATTGTGCCTTAATTATTCATAACACTTGTATCCCTTTGAAATAAGGCTATTTGACAGCCTTTCTGCTACACCTGTCTACTGCTGGAATATGTCTATATTCTATTGATCCAATTATTAACCTATTGAAATGAATCCAAAGTGGCCTTACGAGGCCGTATAAATTAGCTCCTATACAATGGATGAGAAAGAAAAAGGAGGGTAAGAATAATGTTAATGAATCAAATGGCATACAAAGAGGTTTTATAATTACAGGGTAAAAACAAATTTGACTCTTGACTTACTAGCAGTCCAGGCGAAAATGGAAACATTTCACTGAACCCATATATGAAACCAACACATTTTTCCAAAAGCAGGACTATCCACAGTAACTGCTCTGTGGTAGGACGCCGTATTCTGACCGTGTTTCAGAAACGTCTGGTGCGCCTAGCTTCGGATACCAGTGCGCCTCCGACTCCCTCTGAAAGTGAAGCCCCGGCCCACGCAAACGCTTCCAATGTCCGATTCGGAAGTCATTTTCACTTCCTACTTGATTTTCTGTTTCCAAAGACTTTCACCAACATGACCCTCATGAAATCTAAGAATAAATACTCTCTCAAACGGAGAAGCTTGAGTTAAGTTATTTAGCAAAGCTTTGGTAGGCACTGAAAACAACACATCATCATTTTTTGAATTGCAGAAATGGGACTCAACATTTAACAGCAATCAGAAGATCAAAATATAATTACTTATAGATGGACACTGGGGAGATGAAAAAAAGGGATGAGGGTGGTTTGGTTTTGTTTCTTAATGGTTGTGTTGAGTTGCATTTTGCATACCATGAAATTCAACCAAGACTTTTTAATAAATTTATACAGCTGTACAAAACCATCACCACAGTCCAACTTTAGAACACTACCACCACCCAGAAGGCTCCCTTGTACCCATTTGCAGCAATCTCTGCCCCACTCCCAGCCCCAGGCAATAGCTATCTTGCCTTGTGCCTCTTGTAATTTTGTCTTCTCTGGAAATTTCATATAAATGGGGTTGTATAATATGCCGGCTTCTATGTCTGACTTATTTCACTTAAAATAATCTTTGAGGTTCGTGCATACTATTGTATGTGTCAACTTTTTATTGTTGTGTGGTATTCCCATTTATGGCCATACCATATTTTGTTTATTCACCTGTTGATAGACATTTGGATTGTTGCCATGTTTGGGCTATGATGAATAATGGCATAATGAACAATCACATAAAGGTTCTTGTGAGGACATGTGTTTTCATTTCTCTTAAGTAAACACCTAGGTGTGGAATTGCTGGGTCGTACGCAAAGAGTGTGTTTAACTTTTTATGAAAATCACCAGGTGTTTTCCAAAATGATTTTTACATATTCAGCTAGGATGTACTGAGATCTTTTCCATTCACACCAACAATGTATGATGGCTCCAGTCTCCACATCCTCACTAACGCTCAGTTCTTTTCTTTTTCTTTTCTTCCTTTCTTTCTTTTTTTAATTACAGCCTTTCTAGTGCTTATGAGGAGAGGTTGTGTTGAATAGAGAGAATATATCCCGGTTTTCAGTGAGTCAGAAAGAGGATCAAAAGTAGTCTCCCCCACTCCACCACTACACTGTATCTCCTTTCCTAAATGATCAGAGGGAAAGAAATCTTTCAGGATTCAAGGGTTTGGGAATTTTCCCCTTATGACTTTTTAATTCTCTATTTTTAAATTTCCCTTAAATAATCTATGAATATTATCAACTTGATCTTCATATCAAAGGGTTATTGGAAAACACCTTGCTAGCCCACATATTTGGTGATGAACAGAACAAAGCAAGACCCTTGAACTACAGAGGGGTCTTCCCATACCCCTTACTCTACAATGTTAAGTGTAAAACTAGGGCCCTCATCCCAGTCTAAGCTACAGTTTATAGCCACTCTCCTTCCCATACAGGTAATTTTCACAGCTGTAAAACAAACCTTAGGATTCCAAATAAGCTTACCAGGCATTGCTAATTTTCTTCCCCTTTAGCCATTTCATTCAACTTATCTATGTTTTCCATGCCTTGGCCATGCAGTAAGGGGGAAAAAAATGACAGCGCACTACTGCTTAAATTCTACCCAGCAGGTAAGAAAAAATATGTTACATATGTTTGTATTTATCATATAATTGATTCCCTTCTTGGAAAGGATTTGATTGACAGATGCTAATTTTAACTGGAGAATTTTTAAAGCAAGTATCGCTACACAATTGTCAGGGGAATGGTGTCAGGAAAGCTGCCCAAAGCAAACTGTCACATGCCACATTTAAATTAACAAAGGTGCGCTTCAGCTGGTTTTCCACTAAGATACCTGCTGTGGATACCTGCTGTGTTCTTATTGCCTGCAGAATTTTCTCCATCTTAATTACATAATGAAATAGCCTCATCTCCTACTCCGAAAGGCTGCTATGCGCCTGGTAGCCCTCCAGAGTCCGTCCGCAGTCTTTCCTGGACTGATCTAGTTGTGCCATTTTTCATCATGGAGACTTCTGGGCTGTTAATAGGCAAGAAAGGAGAGACCATGGCCAATAGTGAGCCAGAGAGTCCCTGTTGCTTCCAGGGAAAGGCCAGCTGGTGCCAAGATACCTCACCTAGGGCATTACCAGAATCTGACCCTTGCAAAATGATCAGGAATTTGAAGGTTCGTATTCAGAATATGAATATATTATCTCACCAGGCTGAATATATCTTTCAAGTGAACAGAATGCCTCTTTTCTTTCTATTAATAATTAAATACTCATCAAAAGTTTGCTTGGTAGAAAAAAAAAAAAGTTTGCCTGGTGAGTAGAGAATTAAAGAGGAAAGGAAATGAACTGTCCTGAGAGGTTTCATACAGGTCTCGACGTCTCTCGGGGCTACCATAATTATGCAGTATACAACCTGCACAATCGTACAGTCTTTCTCTCTCTCTTGTGCATTGTATTGCTCATGTATCTTAACTTGGCTTCTCTATCCCCTGGAGAGTCTAAGACAGCACTGTTAACATTTGCTTCGTTAGACCACTTAATTTCAGGTTGAATTTGAGGTTCTAAAATCACTGATGAAGATGCTCAATGTTCTCAGTAAAACAGCTGGTTTCTGGATTGAAGAGGAATGTATTCTCCTCCTTCTCAGTGTGGATGTAATTATTCAACTCTCAGAGAGTCCTCTCATGCCTCTGCGCATTAGGTCCTAGCAGGAGGGGAGGCAATCTGCTTTCGTACGTACAGACATGGGGTACTAAAAGTTTGATGGTCTCCTGGTCTCCTTGGAGGCAACATGGAGAAGCGGTCGTGAGTATGAGTTCTGGAACCAGGCTGCCTGGGTTGGAATCCTAGCCCAAGTTTGTTCATCTGTAAAAATAAGATATAATGGTACCTACCTCACAGGGTCATTATGAGAATTAAATGTGTTAATACATATAAACTGCTTACAATAGAGCTAGCCACAGCAATATTCAGTGTTAGCTATTATTGTATTGTATTCTATTCTATTCTTATTCACCCGTATTCTATTATTACACTCCTCTACAGATCTGTTTAATGTTCCTTCCCTATACCTCTATATTACACACCTCAACTTACTGATGAAACGACAGCTTGGTGGGGAACGCCCACGTGTGTATGTGTGTGCGTGTTTGAATTCCTCAGAGATAGCCTTAAAATAAGCAGCTATGGGGGATGTCTTCGTTCCCTCTGACTGCTATAGCAAATGACTACAAACCTAGTGGCTTAAAACAGCATAAATTTACTATCGTACAGTTGTAAAAAGGGTTATCAGTGCTGCATTCGTTCGATGATAGGGAGATCCTTTCCTTCCCCTTTCCAGCTGCTCGAGGCTGCACACGTTCCTTGGCTTGTGGCTGCTTCACTCCAACCTCTGCTTTCCTGCGCTTCTGTGGTTACATTTCCTTCTGTTTCTAACCCTCCTGCTTCCTTCCCCTTAAAAGAATGCTCGTGATTACATAAGGCCACCCAAATGATCAAGGATAATCTCCCATTTCAAGATCCTAAGTCAAATTTGCAAAGTCTGGGGGTTTTGTTTTGTTTTGTTTTTTTCCAAACAAGGTAACTTATTCCCAGGATCCAGGGATAGGAAGTGGATCTCTTTAGGGAAGCATTATTCCACCTACCACAAAGGGGAAAGCACTGGATGATCTCTTGAGATCATTCCAGCCAGTGGTACTTAGTTGGAGGGGATTCTACTGTCCCAAGAGGACTGTGGAAATGTCTGGAGACAGTTTTTGGTTGTTTCAAGTTGGGAGGGGAATGGTATTAGACATCTAGTGGATAAAAGGCCAGGGACGCCACTAAATATCCTATCATGCACGGGACAGCCCCCTCCCCCAACAAAGAATTATCCGGGCCAAAATGTCCACAGTTATGAAGCTGAGAAGCTCTGATTTAAAGCACATGATTCCTTGAAATCTTCTGAGTTAGTAAGGTTGCAGTGCAACGGAAGCCAGTTTCAGGATTTAGATTTACATGGAGAAGTTTGCGGAATCACAAGCAAGCTCTATAACTCCATGTTTTTGACAATCTTATAGGGTAAATAAGAGATGAATAATATTACTCATGCTTTAATAGTAGGGTTCGAACACTGCCTCAACTTGTTATTTGTTAAGTAGTGGTTATTTTATTTTAGGTTTGGTGTAATCTTTCATACTGATACATTTCATACACATGCAAATTATCTTTAGGTATGTATTATAAACATCATTTGTGTATGTTCTAAATATTTAAATTTACAGATGCTCAGATTTAAAGCACCTACTACTAAATACATTTCAAGATGATCCACGGCCTTCGACAATGTTTCATTTTTGCCTTAGTATGACTTGCCTTCTAGTCCTTGACTTCAAAGGATCAAAGAGTTTTTGTTTTTGTTTTCCCCTGGCTTGTAATTTATTTATTTATTTATTTATTTTTAAGTTAACTCTACCCCCAGTGTGGAGCTTGGACTCACAACCCCAAGATCAAGAGTCCCATGCCCTACCAACTGAGCCAGCCAGGCACCCCCGGTTTGTAATTTAAATGTGTCCAGTGATCCTTCTGAGTGGCCCGGAGAGCAATAGGCACATAGACTGTCTATATGTGAACTATTGTGGTGATTTCCCATCAGGTCTTCATATTCAATTTACAGGGCTGGTTAGGCTGCTAGGAATCTTGTAAGCGAGGTATGAGGCTATTTTTCCAAGAGCTTTATTGGCTCCATAAAGTCAGCCTTAGCTCCTTAAAGATATCTGGTCATATCTGAGTCTATGTATGTTTCTCTCAAATGTGACAGTTCAGTCAAAGCCTGGGTGTCATAACCAACGTTTCCAATTATGTCCATGTCAGCCCTTTGAGGGCAGCTGGGGCTCTGGGAGCCTGTGCAGGCAGCTCACTGATCACTTGCCGTGACAAACTCATCCACCCAGAGAAAATCTAAGTTAGAACTGACTTTCACTACAAGTAAGCACCTTGTCTATCAATACCCACTTTCCCAATTCTCAAGAATTTCTGTGCTTGGGTTTGAATTCTCCCAGTCTTTCGAAGTCATCTAGAATTGTCACTAAGAGACTTTATATTCTTTTCATCATCTTTTTTCCCCCATCTTTCTCTTCCTTTCCATCCACTGGACTCTGCTCATTCCCTTTCTTTAACACTGTCTTCTGCCCAAGAATTCCCCTAGAACTTTGTTAATTTGCAGCAACTTCTAAAAACAGTGGTTGTATCTTCTACAGCAGAAAAGGTTTACTAACCAGCAGGGGACTGTGGCTGTGTGAGCAGGCATGAGTGTGAATACTGTATCCATGAGAGTGAGTTTCAGCTTTATTTTTTTCTCCCAGGAAGAATAGTAACTATAAACATGAAAGTATTCTAACAGCTTGTAAACAAACAGAGCTGAATAAAAACAGAGTTATTCAGCAACTCTGTTTACCACTGACACTATTTCCGTTGTATACATTTCTCTGCCAAGAAACAGTTTTGGAGGTGTTTTACATTTGGTATGATTTCTAACCTACAATTAAAGGATACATGTCAAATAGGTCTTAACGAATTGAGATTTGCCAAGCACTATTACAAAAAAAAAAAAAAAAAAGCTGAAGCCCCAACCCTAAGCAGTAAGTCACATCTAAGATTCCAGATTCCAGATATCACATTGCTAATTGGGGTAGTGCCAGTAGAGCGACCTGCCCAGATCTCTATGCCTACCTAGTGAAAGGATTCCGTTTCTTCAAAAACAAAATAAGAAAGAAAAACAGAGTGAGAAAGAGAGAAAGTGCAAGAGAGAATCTACAAATTAAGAGACTTTAAAGACATGTCAGGTGTATTAAGGACAGAGAAACTTGGAGATAATTAGAGGTTAATATGTAAGCAGGAGTTTCTCAAAACAGGTAATGAGCATATGATAAGAGCAACTGGTAGAGAGAAGAGTGCGGCAGGGTTTGGGGGAGGAGCAAATGGTAACTTTGACAACCTGGGCACACACCAGTTCTGGCACAGTGACCCTGGACATCTCCCAGCCTGGGTATCTGTGCAGCCATTTCCTGGGGAATAAAGAAACTTCTTTGGTTTCTGGAAAAGCCCTTAGATGGGCAAGTCCCTATAGTATGTTAAGCAGCCAATGGCTGATGTCCCAATCGGGCCTCCCGCCAGTCACCCACATCATGTCTTAGGTGTCTTGCCAGTGCACAGGTGATCCAGAACGACTACAGCAGTGAAAATATCAAAAAGCAATAGAGAAAAGCAGAGGGCAAACAGTCGGAACATTAGACGGCCACCTAAAATCCTGAGTTGTTTTCTCACCATTATTTTGCAAAGGTCAATGAATAGCAAAAACCCAGATAAAATCATCTATAGCAAATGGTTCAAAATCATTTGGGACAGGTTATTTCTTGGAAGAAACGTAAACATTAGAAAGGAGGTTTAGAATCTCCTGCCAAAGGAGACAAGAGGTAAATACTGTGTTCATATCCCAGGGTGTGGTGCTCAGCTGTGACCTTTCTTCTCCTTGTCAAAATGTTCTTCTTTTTTGCACCACACTCTAATTGATTTGACATCTTGCAACTCCACACACCTTCTCTGTTCCCTTCTCTGACTTTTCTTTTCCTTCCACTCTAATTCTCGAAGTCTTCTTAAGTTTGGCCCTTATAGCTCATCTCTGTTTTGGGGACTCAAATACTCCCAAGGCCTCACCTATCACCCCTGGACAGATCCTAAATGCGCCACAGATCTTTTTATACTCCGTCTCTACCTTCCTTCTGTCTCTCCCCACTTGCGTGAAACCCCTGGCTCAGACCCCACATGTCCAAATCCATATTAATCACATCTCTCTCTCCCTAAAACAAACTTAACTCCTAACTTCTCTATTTCTGTGCACATTGCCACCATTCTCCTGTGTCCCTAGGTTTTAAAATTTGGCCTCATTTTTAAAGCCTTACGTCCTTCATTGAGCAGGTCCGTTCCACTGAGCCATCCAATTCTCCCTTCATGCTGTCACACAGCTCTTGCATCTCACCGCGGGGGGCTCCCCAACGCACACCTTCATTGCCACAGCAGCCCCCACCTGCCCACCCTCTCTGGCTCGTCGCTTCTCACAACACCCACCCAACCCGGCTTTCCTAGAATCATCTTTCAGCTTTTGCCTTATTAAACGATCTGTTCTGCAAAATACCCTTTTCTCCTTCATCAAGGCTAACACATGGACTTTCAAAGCTCTCCCATAATGTGTCCCTATTTATCAAGCCTACATCTTCACTGCTTCTCAACAATATGACTTATTCCTGTTGTTCTCTCCCTGTATCTCATTCCCTCCTCTGTACCTCCACTTCCACACCCTAGCCCTGTTTCAAGTCCCCTCCCAAATCTCTCCCTCTCCACCTGGCTTTATAGACATTTCACTCCCTTCTTAGTTCTTACCCGCCTCATGACCTGCATCGAGAAATTAACACAATGATAGGAGGCTCACCATTTCAGTGTGTTGATTTTCTTGCTCCAGCTACATGGCAAGCTCCATAAAGCTAGAGATATAGTTCTCTATCACCCTACCAAACACTCCAGGTATGAAAAGAGTGCGTTCTCTTTTAGAATAAACTAGCAAATTAATCTACTACTTAAATGCATTTAGATTTTCCTTGACTATAAATCAATGAGGTATAAGGAATAAAAGTATAAACAAAGAAAACGTAGGGATGGTTGCTTATTAGCGTTTGATTTTTTTAATGTTATACGTTACTTATAAAACTATTAAATTTAAAAACCATCTTCTTACCTGATTTTATGCAGTCTGATGACTTACAAATACCATCTGAAAAAGAAGAGTACATGCATAAATATTTACAATACGGTCTTCTAATTTCTTCCCATCAAAAACTGCCAACTAAATAACCAGTTCCTTAAAGCAAGAGCTGAAACCTGAGTATTATATATCAGTGTCAATAGCTAGAAAAAAATATACAGAAATAAAATAGGCAAATCTTAAATTTAAAATTTTTATTATGAAGAAAACAATGCATTCATTGTATCATCTCTACCCACTAAGACCTAGGTCTATTAAATTGAAATAATCAAGTCATTTTAGTCCGGTAATCTTTTTTTTTCCTATTAAGGAACCAATCTTTTCTAATCCTTAGTGTGAAAAACTTCTAAGACTCAAATTAGACCTCTTATGTGAAATCCTTTAGAATTTCAATGACACAACAAATTTCACTAATTGCAGTTGGCCATAAAATTGTGCACACTTTAATTAAATAAAACCATACATTAGACTCTATAAAATAAGCATGTGTGCACTAAATATACTTGGCAATTAATAACTTAGCTCAAACATAAAAGACATTTTACTTTAGTCAGAGTTCATTGTTTTGACATGTTACATTTGTTTTGATGTTACATTTTATAAAGGAATCTTTATACCACCATCCTTAACACATTTGTTTGGCAGATGAAAAAAGCATTAAGATGAAGATTGCGCTCTCTTGTGCATGTATGTGTGCACAGGTGTGGGAACAACTCACCATCATAGGTTGCATAGAGTGCGATCATCGTCACCGCGATGATGGTAAGGAGCAGGACAAGGACGGAGAGACTGATCTCCAGTGGGGTCCATCGTTGTTTCTTTGGCCTTGGCGTGCTGATATCAGTTATATCCATCTGACTTTCTGATCTGCCCATCACCTAAAATCTGTTAAAAATAAATAAATAAATAAGTCTTTAAATACTATTAATAACAAATTGATAAATAGAGAAAAAGAAGAAGAAATGTGTACAATTTTCCAAATGCTTAATGCAGCTAAATAAAAGTAAAAGGTTAATTCATTTTAAATAGAAATAAATTGTTGTTGTTGTTGAAAGTCAGAATTTTGATTCTGAAAACAAAGAGTATAGAGACAATGAATCTGAAATGACAGGTCATAACCTTCCTTCCTTCCTTCTATCCTCCCTCCCTCCCTCCCTCTCTCTCTATCTCTTTCTTTTCTTCATATATATATAATATATATATATATATATATATA
>NC_048218.1:105003095-105083375 GCF_002007445.2 Ailuropoda melanoleuca
GAAGATCCAAGCAAAATTAGGCAAGAAGACTCGGCTAATGGCTAAATACTTACCCAGGCTTCCTTCGGCAGTTCATAAGCAAATAATTGCTGCACCATCATAAAGCCAAGTTTTAAACTCACCCTTCTGAACTTTGGACAACGTCAAAGGTGAGTTTTATATCTTGTGCCAGTGGCCTCCTTTATTAGCATGGAAATCAATGACTAATACTTTGAGGTTTTGACTAAGCAATAATTTGAAACACGAATACAGATAAAAACAAAAAGGAACAAACACTTGTGATAGTTAATTTTTAGTCCTAAAAACAACTTTTATTTTTACAGTTCAAAATTACAGCTACTGCTGATGTGGGTATCTATTAACTGGTTAGACAACATTCTGAAAATGGTTACTCACTAAGGCAAAAGTCGGTGGTTTATACCCAGGGATGAAAGATATTAAGCCTTAATCAATGTTTCTTTGTGCAGCTGAAGAAGAAAAAATATATGATTAAAAAAAATTCTACCCTGCAGGCCAGGGTAACGACTGTTAAGATACTTATTTAATTTGTATTTAAATTAATATTCATACTTCTACTAATAATAGCTGACATTTATTGAGTACATCCCATGTGTCAGTCACTAGTACTTTACACGTACTAATTGATTTAATCTTTGTAAGGTGGGCATTAATATTCCAATTCTGTACTTTAGGAAACTGGGGCACAGAAAATTTGGGTAATTTGCCCAACTCCACAACTAGTAAATGTCCTTTAGAAAGAACACATTTGGTCACTGCTAGAAATAAAAATATATCATCACACAATAAAAGCTATTTTTGATCTTATTGCAGAAGTTTTGGGGAGGGGAAGGGAAATCAAAGGGATGTAAGCCTAAATATTAAATTTCACTGTGTTCCTTTTAGAGGCCTCGTGATTTTTTATCGACCATCCACCAAAGCTCAGGCTTCAATTTTTCTGCATGCCTGTAGGAAAGAGCATCGTAAACTAACAGACTAGCTGTTTATAGCTTGGTACACATTAAGAGTATAATTTAGTTCATAGATGAAGTGACTGCTCAGAAATACTCTTAAGAGTTAAAGATCTTTGTTGAATACCCACAATTCCCTGAGAGTGTGCTTTGTGGAAATTGAGGCACGGGATAAAGTTGAAATAGAGTCTATATTTGAAGTGTGGCCTGGGAGATCCCGCTGATAACTAGGAATTTAATCTCCCCAGTGAGTTATTAATAAGTGAACGACAACTGGACTTTAGAGTTCTGGATACAAAGTCTTAAGCATGCTGTTCTCTTGATTACACGAGGCTATAACCAAGGACAGACTATCAAATAAAAATATTTTATTAGACCATGAAAACTGTGTCTGCTCAATAAAAGTGGAATGTAATGTACCTGAATGTTAAAATGTCTTACTTAATGGTTATGTAACTCATGTTGGCTTAGTCTCACAGCCCCTGGGGTTATGATATGGAATTGCATTGATCGTAGTCCTTGGAGTTTTAATAGGGATGTGATTGGGGAAAGAAAAGATGGGACCGAATTTAGTACTTGGACACCGTACAGAGAGATTAATAATAAAAAGAATAATTTTTCCAGTTTCCCCAGAAGAATTCAAGAACGACCTAAAGAGTGTCTGAATATTAATCACATTTCCCTTTCTGGCGCATTTGTCCTCCTGCTTTAATATTTCAGAAGATAACCTAGAGAAAGGTATTCTGAGATAATACGATCCACTTCTCTTTTTAGTTCTTAGAAGCAGCAATCAGTTTTTCCAGAGCTAGGAACCAGGGCAGTCACAGGGTTAAATTAAAGGTGCTCTTTGGCACCACCAGGCTTCCAGCTAGCAAGAAAACTAGTAGGGGGGCATGTCGTTCTTTCTCCCTGCCGGGTGACTGTTTCCTCACTTCTCCTCCTTACCCTTGAGACTGGGGTACAGAGCAGCTGGGCTCTCTATGGTTGTGCACCTAAGCCTGCAGAAACTGCTATAGGGAAATAAAGGCAGTGACTAAAGCTGTTAGTCCTTTTCCTGGCATCAAAAGGATATCATCTTTGAATCACCTGCAAACTCCCCATCTGCCCCTCTTGTAAACACTCTGCAAAATTTCAGTCTTTTGCTCCTAAGTAGCACTTTCAAACAGCACTGAGCAAAAGCAGAAATGATGCCAGTGTAACTTCCCAGTTAACTTTGTCACTCATGTCCAGATACCTGTGGTGGATTCACTGTTTTCCTTTATGAAACAGGGCTCAGAATCTCGAACATCAGGATGGAATATATCACCAACTCCCAGACACTGGAAAATCCACCTCAACCACACCCAACCGGTTTTAGGGAAAGGAGGGAAGGCGGCAGTTACACAAAAGAATACGAAAAAACTATAAAGTTGATACTTACAGTGCCATATAAAGTAGGATATGCCAAAAAAAACAAAAACAAAAAACCTAACACGTTTAAAATACTGCATCTCAATTTAGAGATATGGTCAGAAAAGCTTACACCAAAAAGTAGACACTTCCACAGGAGAAGACAGAGATCTAGGAGATCTAAGCCAACAAGAAATCTGTGAACTTCAGCTTAATACCGTCACCGAAAGAATAAATGATTATTTTGCTTTGTTGTTTCAAAGCATCATAATGCAGCAATTCTTCCACCAGTTGAGAGAAGGCATCACTTCATGATAGAGTCAAATCAAAGACCCTACAGGGAGGGTCACTGTTTTGTTAAAGGGAAGTCTAGAAACCAAAGCGATTTTCACCTTCACAACACTTTACTGCCAGCCCCTGAGGGTACACTACTGAAACCGCCTGTATTGTGGAAACTGAGGCACAGGAAGCAGGAGAAACAGGTTCCATAGTTAGGCTGTGGCAGCAGAAGCTGAAGAGGGAGGTACTCAAGAGACATTAATTTGTAGGTGTTCCCCGGGCCTGGGATACAGAGCTCTGGACACAAAGTACCGAGCACATCAATCCCATATGCAGTGTAGCTATTCAACAAAAGTCACAGCATTGAGTTCAAGAAAGTATCGGACAAATTTCTGTATGTGCTGGAACCCAGAAATAACGCAAGAGAGTGAAGACACTGCGAGCCTTCAAAGCCGATCTGCCGATCATCAGGTTCTAAATGCTGACACTGCAAGTCAGGTACTACTTTTCAGTTTAATAAAATTACCACTTGCATCACCTCTGGGGGAGGAACAGACTCGATCAAGTGGCTAAAAGAGGAACGTTTGGTTGCAATTACCCTGTTTTCAAATAATACAAACAGAATGAGACCGATTAGGTAAGGAAACTTTCATCTACATAAGAACTCCCCTCTACTCGCGCCAACCCCTCCGTGATTTAAGCACGCTATCAACATAAATTATATAATAGGAAACTAAGGTTAAGGCAAGATGAAGAGGTAGGATAATGAAAGGATTGGGAATGGGAAAAGTAAAAATAGAAAAGTGAGTTACAAATGAGGAGAGAATCCGATTGAAACCAAAATGAAAACAAACCTTGCTTTAAAGGAAAAAAAAAAAAAAATCAGTGTCTGTGCAGCGGAATGGCAAATTCCCAGCCCCCAAATCGGTCCCCCTGCAATTCGGTAGCGCTGATCTCGGCAACCAAACAGAACTCCCAGAGGCTGCAGGGAGCTATGGCAATGAACCTGAGGAGTCGACCCGACATCACTCGCAGAGCCCACCTCCCAGGTCACCCTCTTTGCCCCTCTCCCTCACTCTTCAGGTCCTAGTTGCGGCTCCTTCCCAGGGCACGCCTCCCTCGCCCACGGCCGCAGGGTCCCGGGCGCTCCGTCGCGCCGGACCCGAGCCGCTGACCCTTGCTCCGTGCGCCCCCCCGGCCGCCCCCCCCCCCCGCCCGCCGTGGGNNNNTGCCCGCCCGGCGCACGTCCCACCGGCTCCCACCGCCCGCGCTCTCGCGCCCTTCGGACCCTTCTCCCCAGCTCCCAGGTGCTGGCTCGCTCTCCCGGGACTCACCAGTGGGATTCGGGAGAAGTTGGAGGCTGCTGAGCAGACACATCCCGACCAATGAGCGCGCGGGGCCGGGCGTGGGGCGGCGGCGCCGAGCCAAGGCCGGACTCCGGGGAGGTTCCGGGCCCCGCGGCGGCCGGGGCCCGGGGGAGCGAGGGGGAAACGGGCATCCCTCGGACCCGCACCGGGAGAGACTCACCGTGGCCTCTCAGCAGATCCCGCGCCGGGAGTTGGGCGGCTGCTCCCGCCTGCGCTCGGTCAAGCTTCGCCACTTGCACATCTCCGCGCCCCGCGCGTCTCGGCGCGCTCCCCCCTCCCCCCCGCCTCACCGCCGCAGGACGAGCGAGAGGAGCAGTTCCCGGGGTGACCTGAAGGTTTCCGCTAGGTCTCCCGAACCCTGGCACATCTTGTGTGGGGGCCGGGTGTGCGAGTGTGCAAGAAAGCACCCCCCCACCTCACCCTTCCCAAAAGGGCTTTGCCAAATATTCTTGGAATTGCTTAGCTTCGGGGCTTTCAAGAAAACAATACATTGCCTCTACGAGATTGTGTAGTGCAGATGAAGGTTCTGTTGCTCTCCCTAGTCAACCTGAGACAAAAATGATTCTCTTCTCACATTCTTCTTTCGCTCTTTCTCGCTCCTTTTCCTCCCTCCATCCAAGCTTCCTTCCTTTCTCATTTTTTATGTTCTCTTGCTCTTTGCTTTCTTTCTTTCCTTTCTTTCATTACCCCCTTCTCCCTTGTCGTTCTTCCTGTCTCTCTCCTCCTCTGTTTGCTTCCCCTCTCTTCTTTTCCTTTCTTTCCATCCTCTTTCTTGGTCAGACCAAAATGATGTCAAGAGCTATATTCTGTACTGAAACTCCCCACTCCCACCTTCTGACTCGGGAATCTAGTGATGTGTGTATCTGAAGGCTTGGGGATGGGGAGTGAGAGAGTCACAGAAAAAATAGGCTAAGGTGTGTCTCTGCTCTACCTACTAAAATTAGTTATGTGTCCGGACCCTTGTCATTTTAATGGAGCCAAGCAGTACACCATTTTCATGTAAGACATGCGATTCCTTCTCAAGGAAGTTTTAAGAAAAAGAAAATACTTTTTGCACAGAGGTGATTCCTTTATAAAAACTGCCTTTAGCAGCTGTAAATGTCAAGGAGCTCAGAAGAACTAGACCTCCCCTACTGGTTTTGCTGTTTTGCTTACATGATTTTTAGTTCAGTTATTCAATGCCAAACACATATGAGTAGCTTTAACAGTGATCCCTTTCCTTTTTCGAATCATGTCTAATTGCAAACACAGAGACGCACACACCCTGTGGAAGTTATACTGAAATACAGGTGACTTTTCCTGAACTAGCAATTACCTGTTTTTAACATCAAGCGACTGACAGGTCTTACATTCTTTACATGGTAGAGCTGAAAGGCAAGGAGAAAAAGTGATACTTGCTAAGGAAATAGTAAACGGAATACAATGGAGAGATTTTTTTTAAAGTTAAAGCAATCATTAAATATTAATATAGATAAATCTAATACAAAGGCTTCAAGAGTACTCTCTCCATATCCCTACGCTTTACTCTTTCTTGGTGCATGTGTTAGGCGCCACTTAATCCTAACGCAACCCTAAAATATGAATGTAATTGCCCTACAAATGAGCATAAGGAGCTTGGCTAAGTTAAAAACAACCAGAACTGTTTCAACTAGAATGTGAACCCAGTTCATTCTTTTTCTTTTTCTTTTTTTTTCTTTTTTTTTTTTTTAAGATTTTACTTTTAAGTAATCTCTACACCCAAAGTGGGGCTCGAACTTACAAACCCCAAGATTAAGAGTGGTGTGTTCTACCTACTGAGCCAGCCAGGTGCCCCTGAACCTTGTTTATTTTGATTCAAATGCTGAGTTACTGGTATCCTCATTTTTACTGAAAGGACTGAAGCATCGATAGGTGATATACTAAAATCCATTGTGTGAGAAATCTAGATCTTCTAACACTCCAGTGCTTAATTTTTATTACTGTTCAGCTAAATTACCAAAGTGTTATTTCAACTTCACATAATCAACAGTGAACTAAAAGGAGTTACAAAAGTCCTTTCTTTTTTTACCCCACGTAGCCAGTCCTCGGTTTCTTCATAGGGAGCCCCATGTATTAAAAATGTAATATATTTCTTCTGATTAACATAATAATGAATGTTGGGGGGGTGCCATGGCCAGAATAACCCCCATATTTGC
Organism: Ailuropoda melanoleuca; assembly: GCF_002007445.2. Taxonomy (NCBI): domain Eukaryota; kingdom Metazoa; phylum Chordata; class Mammalia; order Carnivora; family Ursidae; genus Ailuropoda; species Ailuropoda melanoleuca. Next base: position 105,009,273 of record NC_048218.1, read on the forward strand.
ATATCAACAGGAAATGCAAGTCAAACTCACACCTGATCTTAACATTTCTATTTAAACTTTTCAAGCTACATTTTGTTTTCCAATTTGCACAAAAATTTTAAACAGGAAAAGTTCTTTTGGAAGGTAATAGAATATCCTTGCAGTTCATGAATATCTTATTACCAGTAGAAAATAAGGCAGTCTGGTTTGTGTATAGTGCCTCTAAACTTACAGCTGAGTGTTGAAAATAAAGGTGGTTCATGTAAATTCTTTTAAAAATTAAAGATTTGTTAATGAGAACTTTTCAGACTATTCTGTTACAAGCATATATCATAGTTTTAGTCCTGTCTTGTTGCTAGAAGAAAAACCCTGAAGGAAGCCAATTCAAAGATCCACTCTTGGTAAGGGTATTTTACAGAAAAAAAGAGTGGATATAGCGTATACAGCAAAGAAAAAATGGCATGGTTAGCTATCTTTAGACTGTCTTTCACCTGATAGTCCAGTGTGTTTCCCACAAGAAATCTTGATCTCATTAAAGTTTAGCAGAAATTCAAGGGTTTTATCAAATATGCTAAATCCCTTCCGCAAAGGAGGTTATGCAAGTCTGAGAAATTTTCCCTTTTAAGGGATCTAAGAAGAGCCCCCAGGTGATGAAGCTCAGAAAACTGAGATTTACAGAGGTTGTCCAAGGTCATGCAATTTGGGGAGTTATAGAAATGGAGGAAAAAGTAGTCCTCCTGGCTACCATGCGTAAGTTATTAAGAGTGGAATGCATTGGTTCTGGCGAGTTGCAGAATAGACCCTTCAAAGCTGTCCTTATATGCAACACTTATAAATGCTTGATAAAAGTCTTTTTTTAAAAGCCTTTTAAATGCACCACTGAGCCAGCGAGAAAGTGAAGGAAAAGCCAAAATCATAGCCAGGAACTCAGAAAGGCTTGTAAGTACTAAAGATGGCGCTGCCCCAGGGGCATTTACCTATCTACAGGCCTCACCAAACCTAGAACTGCAATTTAACAGGACTCAGAAGTACCAGGGACTTCTTAGAGAGCAATGTGAAAAGTCAAGTCAGCTCCTACAAAAAGCTGAGGGCACTGAAAAGAAGCATCTGTAGTGCAAACGTGAACTAGAAAACAGAAAAAACGAAACTCAACCTCTATTCCCACTCCCTCCCTCGCCTCCCCACCCCAAACATAAATATGTTCGCTTTTTTTCAGCTTGACTCAGGTAGGTATATTTACACCAAACAGCTTCTGGTGAAAATTCGTAATCAGGCCAGACTTCAGATGGACTGTAGGGCTAGGATTTATGCTGCTTCTGTGGCATGATAATTCCCAAGGTAAAAATCTGTAATAAAGTGGTTCCAGTTAGACTATACCAAACAAAAATTGAGAGAATTATATTACTTAACTCTCACTAAAGGAACTTACTGAGAATGAATTTGTGAAACAAAACGATACTGAAGTAGGAAAGCTGAAGGGACTCCATTTTAGAAAGGCCGTGGCTCTGTGTGTCTGCTAGGCCCCACTTACTCACGTTCCGTATTTTGCCTCTGAATAAGCCAAAGAAGCTGTGTTCCCACTTCAAGGGGGAAGCAAGAAAGTGAATCACTCTCTGAATTTTGTCCTAGGCCCCAAACACTTGATAACACCTAAGACGAGCCAGATCCCAAACGTTTTCCAGGACATTAGCTTTAAGCAAATCTCAGCTGACACTGGCATCAATACCTCCACCCCAGGGATTTATGGAGTAACACTGTTGTTCACCCGGTACTCACCTTTGATTGGACCCTCCCGTGGGTTCCTGAAGAAACACGTACCCTAGACCTTTTTCCAAAATAAACCCCTAGCCCTAAGCAATAAGACTCATTTTCCTTTCCTTTCCAAGTGTCCCAGATGTTCCATCTGCTATTCTCTGTCAGTCACCCTATTCAATAAACTGTTTCACTTTCTCGGGCTCCCATTTGATTTCTGTCCTTCGTGAGGCCAAAGACCCTCTTGATAGGTCCTGTGGGACCCTCTCCTGGGTTCATGGACTCAGGTTGCCGGAGTTAATGCTAGATAGATCAGATACTAAAGAAGGAGTGGTAAGCAAAGAATATAATAACAACATAGGTAAATCTAGGTAAACATTGACTAAGAAAAAGTCTGGGCATAGAGATGGCCAACAGACACATGAAAAGATGCCCAACATCACTCCTCATCATCAGGGAAATGCAAATCAAAACTACAATGGGGTACCACCTCAGACCTGTCAGAATGGCTACATAGACAACGCAAGAAACAACAGGTATTGACGAGGATGTGGAGAAAAAGGAACACTAGTGCACTGCTGGGGGAATGCAAACTGGTGCAGAGCCATACTCTGGAAAAAAATATGGAGTTTCCTCAAAAAGTTAAAAATAGAACTACCCTATAATCCAGCAATTGCACTACTAGGTATTTACCCAAAGACTACAAAAATACTAAATCAAAGGGATTTATGCACCCCAATGTTTATAGCAGCATTATCACAATATGGAAAGAGCCCAAATGTCCATCAACTGATGAATGGATAAAGAAGATGTGATATATGTACAAGTGGAAGCCATCAAAAAGAAAGAAATCTTGGGGCGCCTGGGTGGCACAGCGGTTGAGCGTCTGCCTTCGGCTCAGGGCGTGATCCTGGGCGTTCTGGGATCGAGCCCCACATCAGGCTCCTCCGCTATGAGCCTGCTTCTTCCTCTCCCACTCCCCCTGCTTGTGTTCCCTCTCTCACTGGCTGTCTCTATCTCTGTCAAATAAATAAATAAAATCTTAAAAAAAAAAAAAAAAAAAGAAAGAAATCTTGCCATTTGCGATGACCTGGACGGAGCTAGAGTATAATCCTAATCGAAAAAAGTCAGTCAGAGAAAGACAAATGCCATATGATTCCACTCATGTGGAATTTAAAAAATATAACAAACAAGTAGAGGGGGGAAAAAAGAGAGAAGCAAACCAAAAAGTAGACTCTTAACTATAGAGAACAAATTGAAGGTTACCAGAAGGAAGGTGGGTGGGGAGTGGAGTGAAATAGGTGATGGGGATTAAGGAGAGCACTTGTTGTGATGAGTACCAGGTATATGAAAATGTGGAAACACTATATTGTATATCTGAAACTAATACTATGTTGCGCGTTAACTGGAATTTAAATAAAAACTAATAAAAGGGGGGGATAAAAAAGATCACCTAAAATACTAGACAATAAGGGTGTTTAACTTGAGAGTTTAATTTGAATTAAAGCACTCTACAACGCTTATGGCGTTGGAAAGGAGGGTAATGATGTTGATTAATTTTAGGCTTTATTAAATTAATTATACATGCAAAAATTACTAGTGTAACCACTCAATGAGGAGAAATAGAGAGCATAAGTTCAAACGTTGCAGAGAGAAAAATAACAGAATTAATGAAAGGCAATATAAAGGAAAATAAGGAAAGAGAAAAAAATGAAATACTAGAAAAGAATACAGAAAGCACAAAAATAAGATGGTGGAAATAAATCCAAATATATCAATTACAATAAAGATAATTGGACTTAATTCTCCAGTTACAGGACGTAACCGTAACACAACAAATAAACAAAATACAGCTAGCTATCTTCTATTTAAGAAACAAACCTAAAACATAAGACTATAGAATGGTTGAAAGCAAAATGATGGATAAAGATATATCAAACAAATATTAACCAAAAGAGAATTGGGGTAGAAATATTGTTATCAGACAAAATAGACTTAAATTTACGGGAAAAAAAAAAAAAGAGAGAGAGAGAGAGTAATCAGTTCAGCAGGGTAATACAGTTCTAAACTTGATTACATCTGGGAGCATACATTTTAAATATGACAAAAAATGACGGAAGAACTACCAGAGAAAATTAATAATTCACCATGATAAGGATGATTCTAATATGCTTTTCTCAATATTTGGTAAATCACGTGCACAAATCGGTAAGGACATAGAAGATCTGAAAAATGATAGTAACAACGTGTCTATTAGAAGTGTATTGGACACTTCACCCAAGACCTGGAGAATACACACTAGTCCTTGATAAGTAATCTTAAGGTAAGCCGTGGGCTAGATTTGGGGCAAGGGACCTTCCATAACACTTTGTATCTTATAGCCTCTTTCCTTTTTTTTTTTTTCCTTTCTGTTGAGAATTACCTTCCTGAAGTTTGCATTTCAAGGAGATGGCCTAGATGGGAAGATAAGAATTAGTTTAGCTTAGGGGAGAAGAAAAAAAAAATCCTATATGGTTCTGAATATCAACTTCTTGCTTGACCAACAATTTAAAAAAATCCTTTTAAATATCTTTCAGTTTCAGCTGGGAAACAGTAAATATTTCTTTTTTTTTTTTTTAAGATTTTATTTATTTATTTGACAGAGATAGAGACAGCCAGCGAGAGAGGGAACACAAGCAGGGGGAGTGGGAGAGGAAGAAGCAGGCTCATAGCGGAGGAGCCTGATGTGGGGCTCGATCCCAAAACGCCGGGTTCGTGCCCTAGAGCCGAAGGCAGACGCTTAACCGCTGTGCCACCCAGGCGCCCCCAACAGTAAATATTTCTGGCAGTACTAAACAGCACCGTGGACTTAAGAGACATCCACAAGTTGAGTACAAAAGCTATTTTGTCTTTCTCTCTTTATCGGGTACTGCAGACAGAGATCTGGAAAAGCTAACTCTGGTGAGAATCCTCACCCTTAGCGGGCTTCTGCCAGTTTCCTACGATTTCATCCGCAGGCTACACGTGGGGTTTAACACAGAGGGCGTAGCTCCGGTATCTACCAGAATTTGGCAAGGTTTTTCATTAATTTTAATTTTAGTTTCCCTTAGCTGTTTAAGGGGATAACATAGCAGTTTACCAGATAATTCTCAAGAGTCTTGGCAACTCAGGGAGGGGGCCATCTGGAGGTCCTCCTTTGACAGTACATACAGGGGTGTCCGTGAGACCTCTGACTTGGTGAACATTCGCTTACAGTCTTAATAGTCTCTTCAGAGTGGAAGGACAATTGAGACAGAGGAAAAATGAGAGAATGAGTGCTGTAAAGAAGGAAGGAGGGGAACAGTAGGAGTTAGGTCCATCTTTCATTTTAGGTACTTCTTGTGTCATTTTTGTGTGGGTGATTTTTTTCAACAAAGCTATTTTGGAATCTTGAAGCCTTTTGAAGCCTTCTGCATACCAATTAAAATAGGTATATCATTCTGTTTGTTTAATTTGGGAACACTATTTTTAAGTGCACTCCTTAAATGATCTTATCTAATTGGAACATTCCTCATAATGGCCATTGTAATTTCCCTCCCTGAGGGCTGGCTGCAATTTTGTAGGACCCTAACCACAAATGGAATTCAACCCACATTTCTGCTCAGCCATATTTTGGAAACTCCAACCTGAGAGTTACTAAATTCTCAGGAGACAAAGGTTTTTTGGCAAGATTTTTCATTATTGTAGATATTTTTAAGTTCCAGGACCATAGCAATTAGACATCAAATAAACGGGTATGCTAGAATGTGGAACACTTACCTCCTTAGAATATAAGGATCCCATTCTTCTTCAGCTAAGCCTGCATCTCTTGGAGCCAGACTAATACTAATGAAGATGTGCCGCTGGGATGGAGATTGTGTGGCGTTGTAGAGTGAACCTCATTGCCCAGAGATTTTCTTAAGGTCGGCAGGTGGTCTAGTGTCAATCTAACCTCTTCTGGGACCAACTTATCCTAACCTGGGAATCTTTAGAGTTAGGTGGCAAACACTCTAACGGCTTTTAAGTGCTCAACCCATGCCCATCAAGTTTTGTGGCTTTTTATCTTCCAAGATTCCCATGAACAATAGCCTTTACTTAGTGGACCTGGTCCAGCTTAAGCTGGACCCAGTCTGAACCCAGATCCAGTCCAGTTCTTAAGTTGATCTAGTCTGATCTTGAACCCAGTCCAGTTTTTATGTTGAACCCAGTCCAGCTACCACCATTTCCCCATGTGGAATTTAGGGGTTCAGAAGAGACTGAACCAATGGACCCCAAAGAATGGGGATTGCAGACTAATTGCAAACAAATGGGGAAATACAGCTGCCACTAGCAGTTCCCAACATGGAATCTGGGGAAGGATTCCAAACAAGTGTGGAACTGCCAACTAAACCACCAGCAGTTCTCAGTGTAGAATCTGGGTACAGAACCAAGGGCTGGGGTTTCTAATCAAATAGGGAACTGACTGGAAAGACAATTAGATCGGGGGAGCTTGACATAAAGAGAGGGGAGCCCAGAACTGAGAGGAACTTACCCACAGTCTGCAGAAATGGAGGAAATGGTGAGGAAGACTGAACTCAAAGGGTTCTCAGGTTACCACTCATGTTTTTCTTGTCTCTGAAGCTATCAGGAGTTTGCTTCTGATGTTTGCCACTGCTGCCACCAAATGTTTTAAAAAATTCAGCTGTGTAAAGTTGAAGATCTAATTGGCTTTATTCAATGACTCATGAATCAGGCAGCATCCCAGCTACCAAATAGAGAGGAGCTTCAAAGAGCTGTACAAAATGGGAGATTTTTATAGGCAAAGGGGGCAGGGACAATGGAAGAGTGGGTTATGTCATCTTCCTTGGGGACTGAAAGGGGTCTACCAGGTGGATTACTTCACTACTGCTTAAACCAGATTGGCTGGTTTAAGATTACATTCCTGGGAGAGGTTGAAATTGCAGTTACATTAGGTATTAAGTCTTGGTTTGCTGAAGTGGGGCTTAGCACAAGTGACTCGATTTGGGACCTGTTTCTTCTTTTTTTAGCAGTATACACAAGAGAATGTCTGTATGACCTTGCAATAAGAAATGATTTCAAAGCCCAAAAGTTTCAAAACATAAAGAGTTGGATAAATTTAATTACAAATTAAATTCTACTTGTTTGCCAAAAAACTCTTTTTTTTTTTTTTTTTTTTTTTAAAGATTTTATTTATTTTNGCTCATAGCAGAGGAGCCTGATGTGGGGCTCGATCCCATAACGCCGGGATCACGCCCTGAGCCGAAGGCAGATGCTTAACCGCTGTGCCACCCAGGCGCCCCGTTTGCCAAAAAACTCTTAAAGAAAATAAAAAGCAGTGCACTAAGGAAAGATCGGCAACACACTGAAGTGGAAAATTATTGGAATATATAAAGGTCTGCAAATTAAAGCCAGACAATTCCTCCAAATGGATAAAACACAGATATTAAAACAAAGGCTAAGTAGAAAGGACCACAGCATGTAAGAATGTACACAATCCCATTAACAGGTAAATGCCAATTAAAACTTCAATGTAAACCCAAGTTTCATTCAACCTGACATCTTACACATCACTGGGAAGAGTATTAATTTGTATAATCTGCCAGAAGAAAAAAAAAAAGTTGTCCTTGGGGTGCCTAGGTGGCACAGTTGGTTAAGCATCTGACTCTTAGTTTCAGCTCAGGTCGTGATCTCAGGGTCCTGGGATCCAGTCCCACATTGGGCTCCATGCTGAGCGTGGAGTCTGCTTAAGATTCTCTTTCTCCCTCTGCTCCTCCCTCTCGTGGTCTTTCTCTCTCTCTCTCTAAAATAAATAAATACAGTCTTAAAAAAAAAAAGTTGCCCTTAAAAAGGGCAAACAATATTATCGGCTGTCTTTCCAATGGAATTTTGGGCATTGGCTAGCGCAGAAGTAGGAAAACTTGCTCTGTAAAGGGCCAGATAGTTAATGTTTTAGACTTTGTCCACATATATTTCTGTTGCGTATCCTTTTTTTTTCTTTTAAAACTCCTTAAAAATGTAAAAAAAAGTATCTTAGTTTGTGGGCTCCTTAAAAGCAGGCTACTGACCACTACTAGGTTTGGCCAGCCAGCTACAGTTTGCAGATCCCTGGCCAACAGATCCTCCAGGATAATCTGATTTAATTGGGGTGTATACCTTGAGTGGCTTTCTACTGACCATGCTACTTTGCAACTGCAAAAAGGTAGTCTTTAGTGGAAACCGATAGTAATGCAAATGCATTTGTTTGGGAATTTGTAGGAAAATGATAGTAATGGAAATGATTCCTGTTTAAAACAATGCCAATAAATCTTTTCTGGCAAAGACATTAATGATTTCCATTGAAAAGATAACCCCAAACATTACATTTTATTGGCCTAGGCCAATAAAAGTTTGACAGGCCAATATAGATTTGGAAAAAACTACACTTTAGCAAACTGTTTTGGAAAACATTTGCATTATCTGGAAAGTTGAAAAAGCACCTGATTTACAATCCAGCAATTCTACCTGCAGATACATATTGTAGAAAAAGGCCTGCACATGTGCATCTGGAGATATGAGCAAGACTTCATCACAGCATCATCTATAATAATAATAATAATAGTAATAAAAACTAGAAACAACACAAAAGTCCATTGATGGGAGAGAGGGTAAAATATTGTAATACATTCATAAAATGGAATACTAGAATATTACACAGAATGCGAAATAAGCAACTGCAGACAAACAAATCAGTATGGATGGTTCAGAAAAATAACGTTGAGTGAAAAAGCAAGCAAATCTTGTGCAGGATTGTATAGATACAAAGAAAACAAAAGATATGATGATTTTGTAACCAAGAAAGCCATAGATTAGTGGGTAAGAGAAATGCAAACAGGCATTTACAATAGAACATGGTAATTTTCATAATTGAGTTATATACAAAGTTCATTTGATATGCAATAGGCAACCTTTTACTACTGGGCATATCAGAATACTTTATCACTTAACACATTTTTTATTCGATTTGAGGAACTTGCTAGATAGAGGAGAGGACAAAAACATTCAAGACAGAGAGAACATAGAGAACATTCTCTCTGTCTTGAATATTATATGAGATACATTGTAATATTTTGATGACTTGAAATGGTTCGGTATTGCTGAAACACAAAAGGCATGGGGAGGGAGAACAGATGGGGAGCAGTGTCTTGAGAGAAGATTGCAGAGGTAGGGACCAGATAATGAAGGAATTTGTTCGTGCAGCAAACTGTGTACGCTTGGTTGCAGGCGATAGAAAATCATGGTGGAATTTGCGCGAGGGCGCAGGGAGGTCAGAGCTGTACATGAGAAAGCCCAGGCTGCACTGCTGGTCATGGAAAGCAGGGACAGAGGAAGCAACAATGTAGGCTGAGATGTCTGTTAAAAAGCTGGTGCAATGAGTCTTATAAGAAATGTTTTTGAGGGCGCCTGGCTGGCTCAGTCGGTGAAGCGTCTGCCTAAGGTCATGATCCCAGAGTTTCAGGCCGGCTCCCTGCTCAGCGCGGAGCCCGCTTCTCCCTCTACCCCCACTCCCTCTCCTGGCGATCTCTCACTCTCTCTGATAAATAGATAAAATCTTAAAAAAAAAAAAAAAAAGAAATGCTTTTGAAATAACTGAATGATCTAACGCGATTAAAGATTTTCAAGGTGGAATCCACAGGATTCGTGGTTTTTTTTAATACTGATGGTAAAGCAGCCCCAGGAATCTAGAGTGACTCCTGCAGTTGGAGGCTTCGAGGTGGATCTGCCACTTCACGAGATAGGGAACATTTAGTGGCGAGCAGTGGTAGGACGTTGGACATCTTGTTGAAATTGTAGCATTTCTGTCACGTGATAGAATATAACAACGGGACGTTTGCTGCTTCTGGCAGGTCAGCAAAACATCTAAATATTTGTCGTGGGCCAAGCGCAATAATTAGCTGTGATGATGGGACAAGTAAGACTCAGAAACATTGTAACTTTAGTTTCAATCACCAAGCAGTTTTTTGATTGACCATAACTGACCGACTGAAAATTAAATTCAAAACATGGAATTGAGCCTATTCTCTGGCTAAACTGTTCCACGTGCTCTGATATTGCAGGGTAGGAAAATCCCTACGGGGACACGCTGCGCTTTCCCCTCACATGAGGACGTGACTAAGCTCAATTACAGAGCTGTACTCATCCCCCCACATTCCCAAGCAGCTCTGAAACTCCTTTATTGACAACGTATTGAGAAAGGGGAAGAGCGGGGTCCTACAGCACGACTTGTGTGGACACTCGGCATTCACAAGCCTGGAACCAATTGCAGCTTGGAGGGAGGGCTGTCTGTGGCAGGCACTCCGAGGATGCCCACCACCACATCCTAAAGAACATGTGCATCTCATTCCCTCCCATTAGACCTCTCTNCGTCTGTGGGGCACTCCGAGGATGCCCACCACCACATCCTAAAGAACATGTGCATCTCATTCCCTCCCATTAGACCTCTCTGATGCATTTCCTGTGGACATCTGTGGCAAGAGCAGGGAGTTGAGTACTACACAACGGCAGTGACAGGAAGAACCCAGATTGGGGACAGCTGTTCAGCCTTGGCACAGTTTACCTTTAAATCTCTGGTTCTTTCTCTGACCTTGAACGGGGGTGCTGATTACAAATAGTCGAAACTAGGACAAGCAAGATAAAGAAAAGAAATGTGGCTTCTAAGCAACCTCTGAGTGGGAAAGGTTGCATCTTACTATGATATAATCACATTGTAAATGCAATCAATTCCCAACTTCTCTTGGATCTGTAATTTCCAGGAAAAGTGCCAAATGAAATAGAAGTATCTTGATTTTAGACTCTGATGGTTTCTACTTTATGCCTAGCAATTCATTTGCAAAGATAAAGTTTATCTTTAACCCCATCATTCTTAATCCTTTCCACTGGAGAGTCATTCTTACTAGCTCAGATTATTGCATTTACCTACATTCTTTAAGTCCAAATGAGAGGTCTTTAAAATTCACCCTCATCTGTACATGCAGATGTATGCACATAGAGGCTTTTAGTGTATATTTTTTGTATAATGTTTAAAATATCTGAATGCCAAATCCTAAGGAAAACTCGCTGCTGTAACCAATTGTTGTGACACTTTTTAATGTAAAAAAAAAAAAAAATCTTTTCCAGTATAGTGATTTGGGAATACTATTTCACAAGTTTGTTCAGTATGCATTAATACACTATAACTTTTAAAATTAGGCCAGAAAAATTAAAGAAATGAAAGTATTAATAGGATCCATTTGACTAGGGCAAAATTTATGTAATTGAAAGCTCCCAAAATATTAAACAATGTGCTCTGTCTTGTTTTTACTCCTATCAAACTAACTATATTATTATGGAAGAGTTACCGTCTGTCCTCCTAGCCCACCTGTGATATCTATGGTTATTGGTGGAGGCGGCAGTTACATTCCCGAGGGAAACTAATCTCTTCCTGTTCCCTGTGGTTTTGCCCATTTCCTGCTGCTTCTGGAGCCCGGGAGGGAGGCAGATCCCAATAAGGTATTTCTGCTGGGATTGTCTGACATCACAAAGATAAGGGATAGGTTTAGTCACATTCTTGCGAAATTGAGCCAGTATCAGGGTATTAAAATAGCTAAAGGTAATGGAGCCTATCCCAAGTCTGTTAAACTGACAGTATTGCTTTTTACTCATTTGAAGCTCAATGAGTTTCTTTCTGCTAAGGAATTCAGGGTCAGATTAATTTCTCCAATAACTCTTTGAAGTAGGTGTTAATAAAATTAAAAAAGGTTTCTCCATAAAGTACAATTTTTCTCCCCCTCTAATATCTCGGATAAATTGCTAAGATACAATTTCACACTCTAGCAGGGAGTGATTAATATTACACTAAGTCTCAAAGAAAAAGGGTCAAGTGAGCACTCCTCAATGACAAGGGGTGCTCGTCAGGGGTCTGAATCCATCAGTTGCGGGCTTGACCTTATCCTGGGCCTGGACAACCCTCTCAACTCTGAGTTGTCCCCCTTTCACTAATCCTTTCACCTTGTTATGGAAAACCTTCTTGAATTTTCTCCATTATTTCTAGCCCTGTGACTTCTTAAAGTCTTTAGTACAGACACTTGGTGAACTTTCACTTCTCAGTCCCACAACACGGTGCTAACACTGGTCTCGCCCATCCTGTTTTTCTCCACGTGTCTACTGAACGAAGCATCTTTTCTTCTCCTTTCATCTCCCTACCATTTCTTCCTTGATTGGGCTTACCCATCCTTCTTTATAATTTCATGAGGCTTCTGGTCTCATGGAACACAACTAACGAACCTTCATCAGTTAGTCCAGTGCATTTCCTGAGTGGCAGACCCACTTGCCCTCTGTTTGTGGGACACTTCACACACTCATGCTCTGGGGACCCAACAAATTTCACGGAATCAGCATTGCCCAAGTTCATCTAGGCTTGCCACATCCAAGTGGTCTTTAATGACTTCTTTATTACTGTCCATATAGCAAATTCCCAAGTCCTAACATTTTGATCTCTACAGGATCTCTTGACTTCTTCCCCTACATTCCATTCCCAAAGCCAACATTAGCCAGCACGAATTTTTTTCTTATTTTTCCTGGATTATTATATCAATATTTTAACTATTGTCCTTACAAAAAAACCCCACAGCTTCATCTTTTCTTTATCCCAATTCATTGTTTACTGTAGTCCCTGGTTGATTGCTAGATGAAACCAGGAAGAATTCTCCCCTACAAGTTTCAGAAGAAGCATGGCCTTACTGCCACCTTGCTTTTGGACTTTTAGCCTGGAGTTGTGAGACAATCAATTTCTGTTGTTTTAAGGCACCAGTGCTGGTATTTTGTTAAAGCAGCCATAGGAAACTAATACTGACATCTAGGAGCTCATTAAGTAGATTAAGGGGGAAAACCTTCCAGGTATATTTAACAGTATGTTCAAAGGCACAGAGAAGTGGAGAAGTACCCAGAGGAATCCTATCAAAGCAATTGAGTTGCTTAAATTCAACAGGATCTGTGTAGTTCAATGAATAATAACTACACAAACAGTGCGTGCTCTTCCTTATTAGTTCACACAATGAGTATGTGCCTCAGAATGAACAAAAGAAATGAGACACAAAGATGAGCCTCTTTTTTCCTTTTCCTGAGCCTGTCTCTCATGCCTCTCCTCATCGAGTACTTTGCCAATTGGAGGATTAATACAGTTGTGAAATATACTTTAAAAAAAAACAGCATGGCCTCTAAACATGAGCCAAACGCTGAATTTGGTTCTCAACTAAAGAAACAGCTTATCTATTCCAATATGGACAAACATTGGATATATTTTCATTAATTTAATTTATTAATTAAACTATTATTAATTAAAGTAAGCTAATTTAATTAATATATAATGAGAGGTCTTTTATAGGTTTCCAATTTGACACCTTCCTAATGTGTTTTCAAGGGTACTTTTGGCTCTACATAATTTTTGTCTACCTGCTGATTTGAGGATCTAACTCCTTGGTAAGATTCAACTTTATTGTAAAAGGTTGTGTGATGCCCAGTTTTCTGTTTCTAAAAGACCTCAAAGTTGGTCACTCATCATCAGGGAACTGCAAATCAAAACTACAATGACATATCGCCCCACACCTGTCAGAGTGGCTAGAATCAAAAACACAAGAAACAGCAAGTGTTGACAATGATGTGGAGAAAAAGGAACCCTCCTGCACTGTTGATGGAAATGCAGACTGGTGCAGCCACTGTGGAAAACAATATGGAAGTTTCTCAAAAAATTAAAAATAGAACTACCCTATGATCCATCAATCACACTTTTGGGTATTTACCCCCCAAATACAAAAACACTAATTCAAAGGGATACAGGCACCCCTGTATTTATTGCAGCATTATTTACAATAGCCAAATTATGGAAGCAGCCCAGGTGTCCATCGATAGATGAATGGATAAAGAAGATGTGGTATATATACACAATGGAATATTATTCAGCCATAAAACATAATGAAATCTTGCCATTTGCAATGACATGGATGGAGCTAGAGCGTAGAAAGCTAAACTAAATAAAGTTAGTCAGAGAAAGACAAATACTATATGATTTGACTCATATGTGGAATTTAAGAAACAAAACAAATGAGCAAAGGGGAACAAAGAGATGGAGAGAGAGACAAACTAGACTCTTAACTAGAAAGAATAAACTGCTGGTTACCAGAGGTCAGGTGAGCGGGGGATTGGGTGAAATAGGTGATGGGGGTTCAAGAGTGCACTTGCTGTGTGAGGACAGGGTGATGTATGGAATTTAAAAAAAAAAAAAAAGACCTCAAAGTTGGAGGGTAGGGTGTAGGTCATCAACAGACCAGCAATTATTTATTCATGTGTGGTACTTTTAAGTACAAAAAGAACTGCCACTTATATTAAATAGCTACCTATATTCGTATGCGTGTGTGTACCTACAGTGGGGAAACTAAGATGAGGAGAAATCAAGGAATTTTCTGAAGTCCTAGAACTAATGAAGGGAAAACCCAGGATATGAATTCATATATTCTAACTTCAAATTTAGCATTTTTCCAACTTGAGTATGATGACTGTTCTATATATATGTGATTTCCCAGCACAGAGGTTCTCCACAGGAAAAATTTTATTTTCCCAGCAACATTTGACAAAGTCTAAAGACATTTTATTTGAGGGGGTGCTGGTGGCATCTGGCGGGAGAGGCCAAGATCTGAACATCTTACAATATGTAGGACATCCCCTCAGAAAAATAGCTATCTAGTCCAAAATGTCGGTAGAACCAGGGTTAAAAAATTGTGATCAAGCATAATGACTAATAATGAATATGATTACTACCGTATGCTAAGAAATCATTACTCCTAAGCAATGTCGTCTTTACCCTCGAAATATCCTTGATTAAGTACATAGTATCCTCATTTTACAAATGAGGAAACTAAAATGGAGAGATTAATTTGCCTCAGCCAGTGATGGGGCTAAAACTCAAACAGAGGTATTTTCGTTGCTAAAGACTTTACTTTTAACAGTACATTCTAACTATCTCACTGACAGGAAGGTCATCCTATGATAAAATGTGATTCTAAATAACTTTCTGTTATGGATTATTTTATGCTTTGGTTGCCTTTGCCTGACAATAACTATCGTATCCTTTATAAGACAATGATGTGGTGTGAAATTTGCTGAGATCAATTTGAGTTGGCAGAACAAAATCAATCATGTAATGAACACAGGATCATGTTATCCTGCCCAAAAAATAAATGTTTCTGCCTGATTTATGCCTGGGAGGACTAGAAATGTAATTTTAAAATCCTTTTAGCTCTTTTAAGATAAAATTTATAAGGTACTTCTGTGATCACTCAGCAGCTTTTATTTACCTATATCATTGTCAAGAAAAATTTTTTTTTTTAATGACCGAGAGACCTTAGGCGTTTGAATTAAAAAGTGGCCATCAATAAGAGCAGGCTGTGTAATTCAGAACAAAATTTCCACTGTGAACAAAAGAAAAACAAAGAAAGAGGATATGATAAAATAGTGAAGAACTATGGGTTCAAGATCCAGGAGAAAGAGGTAACGTAGGAAGTGAGCCCGCAATTTGGGGCACTTTTCCTCTAGGATCATGTATCAATTCTTGATGGGGTCTGAGAGCCTGAGATGGGCAGTGCTTGGACCATTTTGTGTAGGAAGAAAGAAGCAGTGGAGGCTAGAGCCTACCAATGGAAGGAGACTAGTAAATCCCTCAGTGTGTTAGGTTAAAACCCCAAAAGTTATATACTGAAGACAATCTGTCCCTTCTAGGATACTTTTTATTTATATAGCTGTTTTCCACCTTGGCTCATCTTTTCCACATGTTATATACAAAGCTATCCTTTTATAAGGCATCTCTCAGACAAAGTTGTGAAAGAGTTGGAGTTTGTCTTTAGCTCTCCCTGCGTCAGGCCTCCTCCCCAACCACCACCATTTTGCTCCTTAATGTCATCAGGACCTTAGGACTTCCCCTCCAGTACCGCCATTGGTGCTCGCTCTCTGGGAAGTATCTGAGGGCTCCAAAATCATAGCAGGTTAGAGCTGGGAAAAAAAATCTCCGATTATCTTGTTCAAACCCCCTCATTTTATAAACGAGTAAACTAAGGACCAGAGAGGCCAACATATTTGCCCTAAATTACCTGCACTAAGGTAGAAATGCCTGTGGAAATTAGTAAATCGTCATAACCATAAGTATTTCACTTAACACATTAAGGAAGCTTCTGGCAAAAGGAAAGGACCTTTAATAATGGGATTCAGCTTTCAGCCAGCCCAAAGGGACATTTGCAGATCAAAGAGGCTGTCTCACATAGATGAAATTATATAATTTTGCTGCAGATTCTCAGAACATCATTTTTGTCCCCAGCTTCCCAAAGGGCAGGTATAAAGGTCTGTTCTTGGAGTCAGTAACCTATGATCTCATGGCCCAATGTAATTTTAGGTGGCACATAAAGTATCTGTGGCCACGTTCTTCCCTTACCCTTATCACTCAAGAGAGCAATCAACAGATTAACGATTCCTGGTTTGAGACTCTGGGTCTCCTCTCCCCGGGGGCCCAGATTTATTCAATGACCTTTTCACTGAACTGTTATATTATTACTTTTCTTCATTTTATTTTCTTGTGTTTCCTATACTAGCTGTGAAGTAATGAGAATGTTTGCTTCTTTCCTGCATATCTATATGTATGATTTATTTTGTTCTTTTTAATTGAATTTACTGCATATAAATTTTCATTTGCCTAGAATTTAAGAATTGTTTAGTTTTTACACTATTTATTATCTTTGACTTTTTTGAATAAATCCTACCTTTTATCATTTAACATACTAGTAGTTTATCCCAGATGATGGCATCTTCATTCATAAATGAGGTAAGGCCTGTAGTTTCTGTTCTCTACGGGAGGCAGGCAAGGTAATGGTCAATAGCTTGTCTTCTAGAACCAAGTCACTTGGGTTCCATCTCAGTTCCAGCATTTACTAATTGTGGGATCTTGGGGAAGCTACTTAACCTCTCCATAGGTAAGTTTTCTTATCTGTAAAAGGTAATAATAAATAGCATCTATTTCATAAGCATTTTGTGAGAATTAAATGAATGTATATTCTTAGAATACTTGCAATAGTGCTTGCTATACAAAAAGCCCTTTATAAGCATTAGCTATTTTAATGTCATTCTGGCCAAGTTCTGGTATCAATATGCTAACCTTATAAAATACACTTGGAAGTGATCCTTCTTTTTCTATGATCTGGAAACACTTAAAAGGCAGAATAATTATTTATTCCTTGAAGATTTGAAATAACTAAGTAATGAAATCACCTGAAACCTGTATCCTTTGGCAGGGGGTGGGGATAGTTCTTTGAAAGTTCACATTTTCTTTATCCTCTTGGAGTAGTTTGGATATGGGTGGTTTACTGGAAAATTACCCTAATATTTGCAAAATATTAAGATTTTTCAAATGTATCAATATAGGGTTGTTCTTAATCTTCTCCTAATGAGCCTTAACATGTATTTGTTCATTTGTGGCATTTTCAAAGAGTCACATTATGATTTTGTTCATCAACTTATTCTTTGTCCTTTTTTCCCACTTAATTCTGGTGTCATCCTTTAAAATCATTTTCTCTTCTTGGGTTTCTCTAACTTACATTAAATGCTTTAGTTTGCTCTTTGGTACAATGCTGGCAAACTGCTTTAAAAGTGTGAAGAAATAGTTAAGAGTTGTTTCTTCTCTTTCTCTTTGTCTAACATGAGCATACTATATTTATATGTTATTGGTTATGATTACATTATCACTAATTAACTAATTTATCCATTCACAAATGTTTATTTAGAACTAGACATTGTCCAGGGTGCTGGCAGTGGGTATAGGGCAGTTAAGAGTAAAGAAAAAGGGCATTGCCTTCAAGAAGAAAAAATGCAGTGAAATGTGCTTTGAGGAGAGGGAGATGCTCTTCCTTTTTCTTGAATCTGAACTGATAGAATCCTACTGCCTAACCCTTGGGGTCAATTCTGATCAGGAGTCTTTATTAAAAATTCTGACAATTTTAACTTAACTGTACCCATGTATTATTATCATTGTTATTATTAATAGAGGTTTATACAAGTTTGTTTTAATCAACTACGTACTGATGCATCTTAGAATATATGATAGCTAAGTAAGCCGATATCCTCATTTGTTAAGCAAACTTGGCCTAGGCTTTCTGGAGCAAGATGGTTAAAAAAAAAAAAAAAGTTATATCCTAGACCTTACCTTCTCTAAAAATTAAAAAACAAGTTTAAAAACAGCAACTGCAAACATGCATGAAAGAACATTTTAGTATGGCAGCAGGAGCCAAACAAATAGGTATATAACCAAGCCAGAGAAAGAGAGGTAGATATAACAGACGTTTTGAGGATTCCTTTCTCCATCCATCCTGTAAGCCGCAAGGGAAAAGAAGATGAATTATATCCTAAAAAATATCACTGATCTTCACCTCTTCACCCCTCCCATCCCCTCCCACACAGTCATTACAGTTTGAAGAAAAATGAACGAATGAAGATGTCAGCTTGGGGAAACTTCTCAAATCCTTTGAGAGTCTGAAATATACGCCGCTATCTCCCAGCACACCAGAGGCAGGCAAGTCCACTAGGGCTCACCCCCTGGGAGGCGAGCTGAGTAGAGAAGTCCCAAAAATTATAAGAATCCTCCAAACTAATTGGTCTCTCAAAGGTGTTTAGGGACCTAGTATAAAGGATGCCAAATGAGAAAATAAAATAAAATCATCTCAGGAAAGAGGCATTTGGAGAACTGTGGGTGAAAGCCAATCAATTTTCTTTTCTATGAACCAATATCTTACAGTCAAAAACAAAACAAAACAAACAAAACAAAAACAAACAAACAAACAAAAAACCTGAGTGGAAGGAGATTGTGAATTACAGCTAGTAAAATACAGTAAGGGAATTGAAGATCTGGAATTCTCTATTGAAGTTGCTGAATGGGGAAGAATGAGCTATATCTATGAGTAGTTCCATGTTAAAAAAGAAAAAAAAAGCGACAAAAAACAAACCCCACCAGCAATAAGGCCTGACTAGGAGGAGTGAACTAAGGCCCTGAACTCAAAAAAAAAAAAAAAAAAAAAAAAGGAAAAAAAAAAAAAAAGGCAAAGCAACTTTTTCTTATATTTTTTGTATAACATACATTTAGAAAAATGCCTAAGTCATAAGTGTGCATCTCAATGAATTTTCACTAAATTAAGACATCTGCACAATTACATCAAGAAATGGAATGTTGCTAGTGCCTCTAGGTCCCCCAGGGCCCCCTTCTCGTCATGTCCTACTGGTCCCAGAAGTACCCATTATTCTAACTTCGAATCCTGTAGATTAGTTTTGCCTGTTTTGGGACTTTATATAAACGGAGAATTCGTGCAATAGATTCTGTATTAGTCTGTTTGGTTGCCAGGAAAAAAAAATACAGTAGACTTGCTGGTTTAAACAACAGAAATGTTTAACTTTCTCACAGTTCTGGAGGCTGGGAGTCCTAGATAAGGGTACAGCCAATTCAGTTTCCGGGGGAAGCTCTCTTCCTGGCTTGCAGATGGCAGTCTTCTTGCTGTGTCCTCACATGGCAGAGAGAAAGCAAATTCTCAGGTGTGTCCTCTTACAAGGACATTGACCCTATCAGGTTGTGGCCCCACGCTTATAACTAATGTCAATGACTCCGAAGGCCCAAGTACAGTCACAATGTGGGTTATGGCTTCAACATATGGATTTTGGGTGGACACATTTAGTCCATAACAGATTTTCTCTTTTTTGCTCAATATTGTCTGTAGTTTCTGTTTGTTCATTCCTATTACTATATGGTATTTCATTGTGCTCGCATATCACATTTTTTCCCATTTTGTAGCTGAAGTATTTGAACAATTTCCAGTGCGGATGTGCTGTGAGCATGTTTTATATGTCTTCTAGTGAATACCTGAATACATTTGGAAAGCACATGAATATAATACCCATGTCGGGTATATATCTAGAAATCAAATTGCTGGGTCATGGAGTATACATATGATTCAGGTTTAGGCGATGGACACTGCCAAACAATTCTGCAATATGGTTGAACTAGTTTATATTAGCAATTTATGAGATTTCTGATTATTTTAGATCCTTGTCAACTCAGTCATTTTTATTTTAGCCATATGTTTATTAGACAAAATATACTCATTGAAGCCTTTAGCCCATTTTCATGTAGAGTGAATTTCTAACAATGATATAAGAGAGTACATAGGCAAGGTCACCTATCTGTGGTTGTTCATAGCCAAACTTAACTCTTCCTATTCATGAATAATGAGGGAAATGACGGTATTCGTACCAAAGCTCTATGGAATAAAAAATTTGGTCTCCATAACATGGAAGGAAGGCAAGAAGAACATACCAAAATTATTTAGGACCAAAAGAAGGTTTTGACAACAAATTCAAATGAATAATAATGAAGGCAAAAAGAAATGGCATGAAAGCTACATAAAAGCACTGTAATAATAATCATTAAAGAAAGGAATTAGTATTAAAAAATTCTAACAGATTAAATATATCATAAAAAAAAAGAACAAGGTCAAAGAGATGAAGTAAATTGCACACATTAGGTCATTAGGTCTAGCCTAGAGCTGCCATAACAAATTACCACAAACCAGGAGACTTGGAACAACAGAAATCTACTCTCTCACAGCCGTGGAGCATAGCTTCTGGTGATTGCTGGCAATCCTTGGCATCTTCTCTATCTGTGAACCTATGAAACTAGACAACAAGTTATCTGCTTTCAAAATATAATGATAGGCCAAGCATGGGTTAGACCTTACCATTACCAAGGGAGAAACTGGAAGGAAAAAACGGGCCAATGGTTCCAATCAAGTCTGAAACCCAATGGGGCAAATTCCTTTAGAGTCAAGGCCTGGGAATGATCATCTAAGGCTTGATGCTCCCTGGGCCTGTAGCAGTGACCTTACCCTCTCTGGCCTCTGCCTTTGTATCTGTAGCTCTGCCCTTGGAACCATCCTGTTTTCTTGAAGGTTAGCACGTATTTGCAGCCAAGTTGTTTATTAGTTTTTGTTTTGTTTTCTTCTGGTAAAATCTCAGAAATCTGACAGCCTTCCTTCATTTTGTCCCATCTCTGTCCCTTTTTAGTCAAGGCTGGTAGTGTTTCTGCAGGTATAACATTCTCAGAAGGCTTGTTGGTCTCCCATGTAATTCACAGAAGTCTATGCTGTCATACAAGAAAGTCCTCCACAGATCTTTCCCGGTTTTGGTTGGGATGGTTGATTTGACCCATGAGTTATATACCTAATCTATTCAGCAAAAGGTTTTCCAGAGTCCTTGGTCCTGCCTCTAGAGCATACTATCTAGGTAGGCTGAGAATTTTCCAGATCATCAAATTCTGGTTCCTTTTTGATGAATAGTTCCTTTCACATTTGACCATCAGCTTGAGCAAGGAGACACTAGGATAAACCTAACACGCTTTGGTCAGAATTATCCTCAGCTAAATATCCAAGTTTATCACTTATAAATTCTGCTCTGCACCAAGCTATAGAACGTAACTCAGCCAAAGGTTTTGGCCCTTCATAACAAAAATGATCTTTCTCCCATCTGATGATAACAGATCCCTCATTTCCTCCTGAGACCTCACCAGAAGCAACTTTGATGTTCATGTTTCTACCCAATATTCTGTTCATGACAATAGATGTATTCTCTAAGATGATAGAAGCTTTGTCTACCGTGCTCTTTACTTCTATCCGAGCCTTCACCTGGATTGTCATTAACATTCAAATTTCTGCCAACTATCTCTTCAAGGCATCTAGATTTTTCTTTTTTAAAAAAGATTTTATTTATTTATTTATTTATTTATTTATTATTTATTTATTTAAGAGAGAGCAGGAGGGAGAGGGAATCTGAAGCAGACTCCATGCTGAGCACGGAGCCCAATGCAGGCCTCAATCTCACGACTGCAAGGTCATGACCTGAGCCAAAACCAAGAGTCGGATGCTCAACCGACTGAGCCACCTAGGCACCCCAAGGGATCTAGATTTTTCTTTCTTCCAGACTCTACCTATTTCTCAATTCCAAGGCCACTTCCACATTTTTAGATATTTGTTACTGCAACATCTCACTTTCCAGTACCAAAATTGGTATTTTGGGTAGTTTCCTAGTGCTGCCATAACATGTTATTATAAACTGGTGGGCTTTGCNAAAAAACAAATTTATGCTCTCACACTTCAGGAGGCCAGGAGTTCAAAATCAAGTGTCAGCAGGGTTGGTTCTTTCTGGAGTTTGAGGGAGAAACTCTCTCATGTCTCTCTCCTAGCTTCTGGTGGTTGTCAACAGTCCTTGGCATTCCTTAGCTAATAGAACTACTACTGCAACCTCTGCATCCATCTTTGCATGGCCTTCTTCCCTGTGTCTCTTTGTCCTTTTCTGTCTTGAATAAGGCAGTCTCATGGGATTTAGGACCCCCTTTAAGCCAGCATTACTTAATCTCAATTATTGGTTTAATTATATTTTCAAACAGCCTATTTCCAAATAAGGACATATTCTGAGGTTCCAGCGTGGTCATGAATTTTGGGAGGATACAATTCAACCCACTGCACACACCATGAGAGATCTGACCATAAAAGAATTAGGCAGAACATGATTTTGGGGGAAAANTCATGTCTCTCTCCTAGCTTCTGGTGGTTGTCAACAGTCCTTGGCATTCCTTAGCTAATAGAACTACTACTGCAACCTCTGCATCCATCTTTGCATGGCCTTCTTCCCTGTGTCTCTTTGTCCTTTTCTGTCTTGAATAAGGCAGTCTCATGGGATTTAGGACCCCCTTTAAGCCAGCATTACTTAATCTCAATTATTGGTTTAATTATATTTTCAAACAGCCTATTTCCAAATAAGGACATATTCTGAGGTTCCAGCGTGGTCATGAATTTTGGGAGGATACAATTCAACCCACTGCACACACCATGAGAGATCTGACCATAAAAGAATTAGGCAGAACATGATTTTGGGGGAAAAAAGGCAGGGGGGATACAAAATAAAATAACGAAATAGCAGAAAGATGAAATGGGAGACTTTAGGGCTAAAGAAACAAGCAAGGTGCTTAATACAGAAGTAATGAACAAATTAGAATCAGTAAGAATTAGAATAGACATGTTAAAAACAGAGTTTCTTGGGGCACCTGGGTGGTGCAGTCGTTGAGCATCTGCCTTCGGCTCAGGGCGTGATCCCAGCGTTCTGAGATCGAGCCCCACATCAGGCTCCTCTGCTGGGAGCCTGCTTCTTCCTCTCCCACTCCCCCTGCTTGTGTTCCCTCTCTCGCTGGCTGTCTCTGTCAAATAAATAAATAAAATCTTTAAAAAAAAAAAAAAACAGAGTTTCTGAAATGGAGGAAAGGTTTGGGATCATCACAGTGATTTTATATAAAAGCAACAAAGATTAAAGCAGTTAGAGGGCAGGTCATAGATGTGGAGAACAAAAGTCAATCCCACATGAAGGTCTTCAGTATCCGTGAACAAGATAAACNAAACAAAAAAAAAACAGAGTTTCTGAAATGGAGGAAAGGTTTGGGATCATCATAGTGATTTTATATAAAAGCAACAAAGATTAAAGCAGTTAGAAGGGGTCATAGATGTGGAGAACAAAAGTCAATCCCACATGAAGGTCTTCAGTATCCGTGAACAAGATAAACTAAACCCTAGAGTAGAGAAAAGTATTCCAAGGTAGAATAGTGAGTATTTTTATAAGAAAAAGGAAGAACTGAAACTATGTATTAAAAGGCCCAAAGGGTAGACCTTTGAATTCTAGGAAAAATTGATACAGGGTGTTCATTGGCAAGGGATATTGTGAAGAATTTACTGAACTTCAAAGACAAAGAACTCTGCAAAAGTACAGATATAAAAAGGCTACATTCAGGAAATTTCCGATTTCCTCGGATTTTACAGTGAGGCGATCTCTACTGAGCTCTGAGGAAAGAGTTAATAAAAAATTTTATGCGAGCCTTGTTATGTAAGCACAAAGGCAAAAGTATCTTCTTTTTTTTTCTTTTTCTTTTTTTTAAATAAGCTTTATAGCAATGTGGGGCTTGAACTCACAACCCTGAGATCAAGAATCATACGCTCTACCAACTAAGCCAGCCAGGAGCCACTAAAGCAAAGGTTATCTTTAAATAAACGCAAAAATCTCAAGAAATAATCTCAGTATAGCCCATCTCTCCCACTGATCACAATGAAAAAACAACAACAAATGAACAAAAATGTACTCAATTGCTCAAGGACTCTGGAAAGAAACAAAAGCAGATAGATGGTAAAAGAGCAAAAACTGAGTGAAATGTGCCACATGGGGCGAGTTTCTCATTTATTTATGAACTTATCTTTCCTTTGTGGCCCTGCTGTAAGAGTAGGCCCCACAGAAATCAGGGAAAGGGGGCCGCCACAAGCTGAAGAGTGTGTGTGAAGGCAAGTCCTGGAAAGGAGGGGTGTAGAGAAGGGGATTTCTGCCCAGCTTCACGATCCTACACAGTTCTCAGCCTAGCTTCTGATCTCTGTGTGCACTCCTCAACCAGCACATAGCAAAGCTTCAAGAATGGAACTGAGCTTTAAGCCATATGCACAGGTCTCAGCTTCACCCTGGAATAATACCTCCCTGGAACAATGTCTATGCAGGAAAGACCCAAACAAAGGCTTAAAAAGATCTGATCTGAAAACTGGACTACTCGAAAAGTTCTCATACCAACCCATGAATGCATGGGCCAGACCTGAAAGAGATTAGCGAAATCTCAAAATACTGAACTGAGATTGGAATTCCCACTCACAGAAATAAGACTGACCTTACTGTTGAAGTCATATTAGTATCTCCAGAGGATTACAACAGGACCTATAGCCTACAAAACATAACTTTCACAATGTCCAGGATGGAATAGAAAATTACTCTATATACACAGAACCAAGAATATGTGTCTAACTCTCAAGAAAAAAAAAAAAGAATGAACAGCTGTCATCCCCGAGATATTCCTAGGTAGTGGAACACTTATAGAGACTTTCATGCAACCATTATATATTAGAACTATGCAATGTGATATAGAGAAAACACTCCTAAAAAGAATGAAATGAGAGGAAGTCTCATCAGATAAGTAGAGTCCATAAAAAAGAAATAAAAGGAAATTTAAAAATGTTAAATATAACAAATAAATTAAAAAGGAAACGTACTGATGGACTCACAAGTTGAATTGAGATGACAGGGGAGCAAGCCAGTAAACTTGAAGATAAGTCAACGGCAATCATCCAACCTGAAGCATAGAGAGAAAAAAGATTGGAGAGAAAAAACAAACAAACCACTTCAGCTCTCAGGGACTAGTGAGACAATATCAAAAGGCCTAGCATGTAAGGAGAGTCCCAGAGAGTCAGTGCAAGAAATGCAGAGGCACGAAAGAAGTGGCTGAGAAAAAATGGCTGAAACTTCTCAAATGTGTTGAAAGTCATAAATTTATAGATTCAAGATCAGCATACCCCAAGTAGGATAAACTCAAAGAATACCATGGAAGGTAAGGGAAATAAGAAAATACTTTAGACTAAATTATACTTAGAAGATAAAAAAGCAGAATTTATGAGATAATGCTGTGCTAAGAAGGAAGCTTACACCTTTAAATGCTTGATATTAGAAAAGAAGAAATCTAGACTCGATGCCTAACATTCCACATTAAGAAGCTGAAGAAAGAACAAAATAGATCCAAAGTCAGTAGAAGAGAGGAAATAATAAAGAAAGTTAACAAAGTCAAAAGCTGGTTCATTGAAAAGACCAATAAAATGGACACAGTCTTAGGTAAAGTGATCAAGAAAAAGGAAAAAGAAGATAAATTGTCATGATCAACAATGAAAAAGAGGTGTGCCGGGGTGGCTCAGTTGGTTAAATGTCTGCCTTTGGCTCAGGTCATGATCTCAGGGTCCTGGGATCGAGCCGCACATGGGCTCCCAGCTCAGTGGGGAGTCTCCTTCTCCCTCTCTCTCTCCTTCTACCCCTGCTTGTGCTCGCTCTGTTTCTCTCTCTCTCAAATGAATAAATAAAAAATCTTAAAAAAAAAAAAAGAACCACATGCAAAACAACCTTCCTACATTAATAAAATAAATTTTAGCAAGATATTTGGTTTCAAATTAATATACAAAAGTCAGAACATTTTTTAACAGTAAACAATAACATGTTGGATAATAAGGAAGAAAAGATCCCATTCACAATGGTTATAAAAAAAATAAATACTTAGAAATGCATACAATTTATGTCTTTTTTGACTACATTTTTGAAACTATTGAGATTGATAAAGGAAATGATACCTCATTTGTGGGTAGATAAGAAAAATGATCAATTAATGCTAATTTAACTTATTAATTTAAGTCGTTCAATCTCATTAAAACACCAAAAGTTTGGGGAGGGGGGAATTAGACAAAATGTTACCAGAGTAAATTTGTGAAAGTAAACATATGAATATAGAAAGGATGGTCCTGGAAAAGAAAAGTAATAAGAGAAAACTGGTCTACCAGATAAAATGTATAATCAAGTTAAAATACCCAAAAGAGTTTAGTAGCAGCAAAGAAATACACCTAGGAAACATAATAAAGGATCCAGGGATTGGTGCAACTATTTACGGGAATTTAGCATATTATGAAGGTGCCATATCAAATCAGTCGGGGAAAAAAAAGATTCATTAATAACATTGGAAAAATTTACTATTTGGAAAAAATAGTATGAATAAACTAGGAATAAATAAATATACTTGGAATAAATAATACGTAATATGAATATCAAAACAGTTTCCAAGTACATCAAAGTTTTAAAAATAAAATAATAAAATTACTAAAAGTTGGGTAAATTTATATACAATCTTGTTATAGGGAAGCTTTCCAAGCAGGACACCAAACACCAAAGCCATAAAAATTTAAAAATTATACTTGCAAGAAGATTCTAAGCATAATTTTGTAAAAAAAAAATTTAAAAAGATTAACTTGGAAAAGTATTGGTAAGAGATAAATCTTACAAATGGCCATTTTACTAAATTTCCAAATGGTTTATGCAAATGACCACATAAAAGAAAATGATTGCAGAAAAACATGCAAATATATGTAGAAAAACATACATAGGTGGTAAATACTTAATGGAAAAAGAAATGTAAATAGCCAAAACCATGAAAACACACTCACTTTCTTTCCTAATTAAAGTCAACAAAAGCAAAAAATGGTGATCTTTTTCACCTTTCAGATTAACAAAATTAAAAATGTTTGCTATCCAATGTTGGGGAGGGTATGAAGAAATAGACACATTCATACACTACTGGTAGGAAAACAAAATACACCATTTCTTTGAAAGGTAATTTGGCAACAGTTATTCAAATTGAAAAAAAATGTGAAGATTCAAACTCTCTCTGGTATATAATGTAATCTGTGTAAAACATTAAACACACATGTGTGCATAAATTTGTGTGTGTGTGTGTGTGTGTGTGTGTATCTTTCCCCTTCTCCCTGAAGGATCCATAAGAAACTGTTCTCATTAGTTACCTTTGGAGAGAAGGACTGTGCATGACATGGGAAGAGAGACATTTTCTTTTTATCATATACAGATTTTTTACGGATTTTTCCTTTTCTTTTTAAACCATAGCTCTATATCTTTTTAAATTTTTTAATTTAAATTCAACTTAATTAACATATAGTGTACTGTTAGTTTCAGAGGTAGAATTCAGTGATTCATCAGTTGCATATAACACCCAGTGCTCATTCCATCACGTGCCCTCCTCAATGCCCATCACCCAGTTACCCCATCCCCCACCACTTCTCCTCCAGCAAGCCTCAGTTAGTCCATATCTTAAAATAAAAAGAAATTAGCCAGTCCCCTACCCCTCACACCCTCACAAAAGATGACCAGGCTGATGGAAGAAATTCCATTACAGAAATTCTCAGCAGCTAGTTTGCATCCTTTTTTCGGAACTTCTCTGACAGAAGCATTTGAAAGAGTAGTTGGGAAAAGCTCTCCCTTCCTGAGTGTCTGTGCACATTATCTCAGTGAAGATGAAAGCCAGCATGGTCATTAAGACAGAAACTCCATTCGACTAATTTCTCTAAACTCCTGAATTGAAATACTCTTTTGTTAAAATAATCTTTCAAAGCCAAGTAGAGTTCTTGTAAAATGACAAAATTCAATTTCAAGAAGATTAAAAGAAGTGGGTTCAATAAAAGTTTAGAAACATTTAGAGTGTTTATCTCTTTCCTCATCCCAGATTGAGACAGTATGATGCTACTGACAGTCTTTTTTTCTGACTCTAAATGACCGTACCTTTCAGCAACTTGATACATAGCCTTTGGGTCTTTGGCATTTAAGATGTGGTACTTGAGATTTTTTTTTTTTTTCATTTTCATTTCCTTTCTTTTCATCTCTAACTCTTTGTCTTCTATTAAAATTGAACTCCCTCTCCATTCTTTTCATTAACTTCTCTAAGACACCGCACCATGCGCTTCTAGTTAAAGAGAGACCCTGGAGTTTGAAGACAATTTCCACACGGGCTTTGGGTAGGTTGATACGCCTTAAATACTCTGCAAGAGGAGCTGAACCACCATCTCAGAGATAAAAGAGACAGTTGCTTGTCTTGATTACTTTTCCTTATTAGCTTTATTTATCTCATGGCAAAATCCTTCTTTTCTTTGAAAACTAAATTTATGGCTCTTTTTATTTATTATTTTATTTATTTATTTATTTATTTATTTATTTATTTATTTATTTATTTTAAAGATCTTATTTTATTTATTTATGTGACAAAGAGACAGCCAGCCAGAGAGGGAACACAGCAGGGGAGTGGGAGAGGAAGAGGCAGGCTCCCAGCGGAGGAGCCCGATGTGGGACTCATCCCAGAACACCGGGATCACGCCCTGAGCCCAAGGCAGACGCTTAATGACTGCGCCACCCAGGTGCCCCTTATAACTCTTTTTAAAGATATAAAGCAGTTTTGTATTATAATAAGTGCAACATAGCCTTCTGCTACCCTTCCATATAATCCCTTCTGAAAATTCGCTGCTAGAGAAATAGCCAAGAAACTAAAGGAACCTTTGTAGGTGTTTAGCTTTTGTATGATCTTCACTCTGGAATCAGGTTTAAGGACCTCACTGCCACTATATTTAATACTACCTGCCCACGCATTTTGTATCGCATTGCCTACTTTTACATTGTTTTATTACTTATGATCATCTGGGAATATTTTTTGGTATAAGTGTATGTTATCTATCTCGTTCATAGATTGGAGGCCAATTTCCCATGAAGTCAATGAAGTTTAAGCTTCAGAGCCACTGTCTTGCCTGGGACCCCTTTTAACTGCAGGCAGTTTCTGGAAGCTATGGAGTATTCAGGTTGAAGAGGAGGATGCCGACTGCCATCTGGAAGTCCTAGTATGTAGACATGTCTAGTAATTTGCTTATGGATATCTCAGAAGAAAGGGGCCTGAACTTCCACCGCCCAGAAAGTGGTGGAAATTTTCCCTCTTATCCCAAATAAGTATTGACTATTGTATCTAGTTTTGCTTCCATGAATTGTGGGTTGTTTCGTTCGAGAGAGCCTGCCAAATTATCTTCACTTAGGGTTCTACAAATCCCGAGTCTGTCACTGACTCAAATGTAAGCCCGTGGAAAGGCCACATCTGCTGCTTTCATTAGTGTAACCCTCAAGGCCTACAACAGTGCCTGGCACATAGGAGATGCTTCACAAATCTTTGCTGAAAAAATATTGAGATGAGAGAGATCCAGGAGAAGAGCAGTCCAAGACTGCTGAGCTGGGAACAGGTATGGCTTATTTCAGGGGCTTTGGAAAGTTTAGTGTGGTTGGACCATGTGGAATGAGAGGGAAAAGAGAGAGAGATGTTGGAGGCGTATGCGAGGCCCAGAAAGTTCTAGGGGCATTGGAATATTTTAAACATTTAGACATGACTGACTTTATTTTTTTTTAATGACATAAACATCTTTTTTTCTTTTCCAGTTCTAGTGTAGTTAACATACAGTGCTATCTTTAGACATGACTGCCTTTAAATAGATGCCCTTGGTTGCTGTGTGGAAAATGGTTTGGAGGGAGAAGCAATAGTGAGAGCAGGTCTGCAGGGGAGTGGTGGTGGGGACACGGACCAGAGTGACAATCAGAGAGGAAGACTGAAGTAAGGGATTCAAGATGGATATGGGAGATCAAAGCAACAGCATTTTCTGTTGGGCTAAGTGTGGAAAGGAAGTAAGAGGAAGCAACAATGGTTCATAGAATTTTGTGTTGAGTAAGATGCTCTTTCTTATGTTGCACAGTGCAAGGGAAAATGCAAATACAGAGAGGGTCTACATAACACCTAGTGTAGCCATGTTCTTTCTTTATACTAGAAATTTACATCTCAGTGGCAGATTTCCCTAAGGCTTTGAGACACAGATTCAAAATAAACTAGCATCAGCCTTGCCTTGACTTTTTTCTCAAATATAAATTCTAAACAGTTACTCAAATTTCTAAATCGTCACATTGTAAGACTATATGGATGAATCAAGATAAAATAAAAAATTGTAGTAATTTTTCCAATATATTTCATTTCAAATACAGATCTGAAAAATGGTTGGCCAGTCTTTTTCTTTTTTTGAGATAATTTTGAACTTGCAAGAAAGTTGTAAGAGTACTATAAAGGAATCTTAGGTATTTTTCACCCAGATTATCCCAAATTATTAACATTTGCTATGTTTGCTCATTCTGTCTCTCTCTGTCTTGCTCTCATTCTCCCTGTCTAAGTATATATGCATATATACATAATATATATCATGTATATACACATACATCTATGTATGTTTATATCTATTTAATTTTATATTTAGAAATTATTCTTTTTTTGAAGGGCTTGAGTGTAAGTTGCAGACATCATGTCCCTTTCTTTTTTTTAAAAAAGATTTTATTTATTTATTTGACAGAGAGACAAACAGCAAGAGAGGGAACACAAGCAGGGGGAGTGGGAGAGGAAGAAGCAGGCTCCCAGAGAGGAGCCTGATGCCGGGCTCCATCCCATAACGCCGGGATCATGCCCTGAGCTGAAGGCAGACGCTTAACAACTGAGCCACCCAGGCTCCCCTGACATGATGTCCCTTTCGCCCTGAATACCTTATTGTGGATTTTCTAAAAACAAGAATTCTCTTCCACAACCACTGTAAAATGATCAAAATCAGGAAATTATCTTTAATACAATACTATAATCAGTCAACTTTATAGAGATTCCTTTGGACATTTTTTTTTAATTCAGAGATCTAGCTTAGTATCTTTTCCCAACAACGTTATTGGAATACAAGTGGGCATTTTAAAAATGAGAGGTACTTATTCAGTATTAACTGACTGAATCTCATTTTAAATTTATGATCATTACCCTCAAGTGGGTCCCTGGTGCTGCCGCCTGGCGATTCTACTGTATCTCCCTGATCTACTTAATTCTCCCTCCCCTAATTGACAACTTTTCCATTTTTGTTGCATTGCTACAACTTTTTTGCTTCTCTTTCCTCTCAGCTGATGATCTAGCTTTTTATTTCACTGAGAAAAGAGCAGCCACCAGAAAAGGACTTCCGCACATTCTCACCACAAAGCCTATCAAACTACCTTGTACCCACATCCTCTGCCTTATTTTCCTGCCACTGTGAAAGGGTTCTTTTTCCTCCAACCTACGGCGCACCTTCCTCTTGGCACTGGGTCTGGTCCCCATCCTCAAGTGCCTCTTCCAGCATTTGGGTTCTGTGGTTTTCTCTCCCACTTTTGAGTCATCAATATATTCTTTATTAGACTGTCCACTTGACCATGCAAGTCTGACTTCATCTCCCCCCACCACCATCACTCCCAGCTACTACCCATTCCCCTTCCAATAAACACTGCTAAAGAGTTGTATGCACTCACTGTCTCCACTTCCTCTCCTCCCATCAGCCCCTGAGACCACTCTGGTTGGGCTAATTCTCCCAACAGTTCCACCACAATCATTCTCACCAAGATCTTCAGTGATCTGTGCTGCCAGATTCAATGATCATTTCCCAATGCTCAGCTCATTTGATTACCCAGCAGCATTCGACACTGTTGATTGCTCCCTCTTTCTTGAGACACTTTCTTCCCTTGGCTTATACATTACTCCTTTCTTGCGGTTTTCGTCTCTCACTCATTGTTTCTTTCAATCTCCTTTGCTGGTTCTTCCTCATTTTTCTGAGCTTTTTTTTCGGTCTCTCCCTCATATGGAATATAAGTGTGTTGGAAATTTGTTTTGTTTCCTCTATCTCTGGCACCTGGAATGAGGCACTCAATAAATGCTCATTAACTTATTAGTCATATATAACATATAATTTATATTATTTTTATATTTATGTATGCTTAATGCATAAATACATTAAACATTAAATGTATTTATATTATATGTAATACATAAATTATAATATTATTAATATTAATAAGCACACAAATATTTACTGAATGAATGAACGGATTTACTCTGGAGCCATTATACGCACATATACAGTGTATGTTTTCTCCCTTCTTGCTATGGAAGTTTTATTTTTCCTCCCTCCTAAGTCCCTGAAACAATCCTCTGTCTCCATTGTTGCTTGAACGTCTCCATGAGAGTCGGCAAATGCTTGGACGTGC
Organism: Ailuropoda melanoleuca; assembly: GCF_002007445.2. Taxonomy (NCBI): domain Eukaryota; kingdom Metazoa; phylum Chordata; class Mammalia; order Carnivora; family Ursidae; genus Ailuropoda; species Ailuropoda melanoleuca. The sequence goes on from NC_048218.1 coordinate 105,041,658, forward strand.
TGTCACATTCCCTCTCGGAGTCTACTGTAAACATAAATCATCCATTCTGGTCTCTTCAGCACTATTATGACCCCGTGTGTTTTGCCATTCTGCTCAACGCAGAACTGCAGACAGCCACCTCTAATTGATTGGATTTGGCAGGAAATATGAAACCTGTTTGTCATCCTAGATGTAAATTCAAACTTTCTTTGGTTGTTGTTTTAGGCTTGATTTCCAAACTGACCAAGAGACATGGACCCATGGAGTAAAATGGAAATTACATGCTCTTTAAAGTTCTTCCAGCTTTGCTGGGAAGGACTGAAGAGGCAGAGAGTACCTTAAATAGTAACTACTGCATACGTTATTAAGACTCTAGGGCTTTAGTTTAAAAATAAAACTCCCAGTTCTCCTTCATCTGTGCCTTAACAAAAATCTCAATTTAATTGAATCATACCCTTTCATAGCCTCCTAAAGTCTAATCAATCACAGATCTCAAAGGCAAGTACAGAAAACCCTACATACTGTTTGCTTCCTTGTAAATAATGAGAGCCCTTTAAGAGCCTCACTCCGGACCTCTTCTGAAGCGAGGCAGACTCCAGGAGGCCAGAGAAACATTGTTTCCACTCTCTTGCTCCTAAAATCAAACTGATAGCAACAGTCTTTGTTTCTAATGAGGTTTTTGAATGTAAAGTAAGATACTTACTATTACCAGGGGATTCCCACCAGGACAGGAAAAGCAAATCTGAAAGGAAAAATTAATCTTCTGCCATGTGTCTGGAGCTCAGGAATTTACTGGTGACAAGTTTCTCTGATGGCTGGGGAACCTACTGCCCAAATCCTCCTTCTCTTCCTTTTTATGATCTCTGTCACGACCCTCTGGTACTTGCTACACAGCTGACGTGTTCCTGTTTTCACTCCTCTCCAAAGTCCAGCTTGTCAAAACTTGAATCCTATTTGTTAAGTTGAGAGGAAGATGGGATTCTTAGACAGGATTTTGGAGGTCATCTTTCTCCTCTGGACATTCTAAAAACCTGCCACCTGATTCTTTAAAGCAATTGGCCAAGTTTTCTGTATGTATTAATTGAGGTACTATTCTAATATTGATGTTGATATCTTTGGTTTAGGGAATTTCTTCCAACGTAGATGTGATTAAATTGCATATTACCTCAAAATTATTCTGGCCCAAGGGAGGAAAGTTGTATGGGATTTTCATGAACATTTTAATTAGCCTTTTGGTGGTTACTGACCTCTGATAGACTAATTTTTTTTTTTAACAGGACAAAGGTATATCTGTTCATTGTATTCACTGCAAACTGAATCTTGTTTTTGAAGTGCCCATAATTGCTTCATGGCAACATTTTCTTATTTGTTTCATCTGCTATCTCAGCCTCGAACAATGGATAGAATGTTTTCACATCAACAGGAAAATGTTATGAGATAAATGTTGGAGAGATAAATGTTGCCTTTTAATGTTGTAATTGTCTGTTTTTATCTTTAAACTTTAGAAAAAGTTCAAATAGTCTATATCCTCATCTAATTATGAGTTTTAATTTTATTGGTATTTATATCAATAAGTATTTTAGTATGATCTAGAATTCCATAATAATGAAGCTTGTTTCCACCACAGTTTGAATAAATAAATTTTGGGGGGAAATATATTAATTTGCAAGTAAGAAAAAGCTTAATATAATAGACTTAGCCTCGATGTGGACAACATTGTTTATTCTGACATCAGCAATGTGTTAAGAGTGTCTACCATGTTTGCTGCTTATCATGTTCACAATGGCTTAGTGAGAGAGGATAAAGAGGCAATGATATCTAATGACTGTTTTACTTCAGCCTGACTTCTGATCCTGAACTTTTGAGAGATAGTCAATTCATTTAGAATAATTGTACCTTCCACTTCCACTTGTTTCCCCTTCTATAAAATGTGGATAGCCTTCTTTCAAGGATGTAATGAGGCATTAGGTTGAAACACAGAAAGCAGAAAGAATAATATCTGGTCCACCGTACAGTCCCCTTGCTAATAATGTACCAGCCACACTTACTTCCTTGTTTTTCCTCATTCCTGTCTTTACACTGCTCTCCTATCCCCTCTGCCTCCAGATCTTTCCATGGCTGGCTCCTTTTCAACATTCTCAGCTGGAGAGAGAAGTAACCACCCAGTCTAACCCCCATCCCTAAATTAGTTCCAATATTACACACCACCCCATTTTATGGTCCTTATAGCCCTTATCAATAGACACAATTACCTTATTTTTCTGTCTGCTTGTTTATTTTCTTTCTGTTCTTAATAGAATCGAAACTTTTGGAGAGTAAGGATATTGTCTGTTTTTCTTTTCCCCAAATTCCCAGAGCCTAGAATAGGGAGTGACACATAACAGACAATCAGATGAATGAATAAACGCTAGTTGTCACCCCTTTCCTTTAGCTGAGTCCACTGACATCCTGAGAGAGTGGCAGAAGCATCTTTTCCGGGTGCCATTGACCCACCCATAAATAGATTGCTAGAAATTAGTAAATAGATAACTGCAAACAAGGCAAGGAAGTACATCTCGCTTTATTTGATTGTGCTGATGGGAAGTAAAATTATACTGTAGGTAAAAGACTCATTTTATTCATTCACTCAATAAACCTATTATGTGAGCACCTAGTGTGTGCCAAGGATTGGGCTAGTTATTGAGGTTAAAATGCTTAAGAAGAGAGCTCATATTTAAAAAGCCCCTAATCTAATTGGCATGGTAAGCCCTTTTGTTGCCTTTAAAGAGCTATACCTTTATGCTATTAAAATGCTAAAATGCTAGATAAGCCCAGGCCAAGGGAGTTCCGGAAGATAGCCTAAGGCAAAGAAATCTTCTGCGCAGTGACATTGGAGCTGGACCTTAAAGACTGAGTGGAGGTTTTCAGGGTAAAGGAAGAAAGAAGGGCATTCGGAGAATGAAACTAGCATGAGCAAAAGCCCAGAAGGGTCCTCCTCCTCCTGTGTGGTGGGGATAGAGAGGTGGTGGGGAGGAATCAGCCAGTGGCCTCAAAGGCTAAGCAAGTACAGTGGGGAATGGCAAGACTGGAAAGGTAAACTGAAACCAGGAAGAACCATAAATACCTTGCCTAGGGCTTAGACTTTAAACCGTAGGCAACAGAAAGTATAAGCTGGATTAGATCTGCATTTTAGAAAGGTCATCACGATGACTATGCTGGAGAGGAGAGGGTTTCTAGAAGATAGGAATGAGACCGGAGGCAGTGAGAGGTTAGAGTAGGAATCCTGTCTCGTAGTGCAGGCAGGAAGCCCTGAATCAGGGAAGTTCAGGAGTAAGTTTTGACGAAAGAGATGGATTGGAGGGAAATTCAGTAAGGTAGCACTGCTAAACCAAAGATGATTCTGGAAATGGCTAAATATGTTGACAAATATTAGAAATACAAAGAGAAGAGCTGGACTTCAATTTTTGGAATGTTGAAAGGGAGGTGCTTGCAAAGTATCTAGGCTTACAGACCTCCTGGGAAGCTTAATATTTGAATGACTGTTTGTTAAAATTCAAATTACTGTCTGAGGGGTCAGATGGACAGAATAAAGTACTGGGTCTGCTGTGAACTTGTTTTATTTGAAGACATAAATGAGGAAGGAGGTAGGAACCATCCTCAATGTGCCCCTGGACATATGTGTTTCTGTAACTTTATTTACCAAGCGTCACACCCAGACACTGAGGAACGAATTAGGTGGTTCCTTAAGAGGCTTATTTTTCCCACAGGGAAGGAGGAGTCTGATTCTGCCATTGCCCTTGAGCATGGTGATGATAACAACAGTTTGATACTCAAATAGTAATCATTTATTAATTGCTGACTATAATCGGGACCTGGGATGAGCTCTTTCCATGAATTAACTCATTGAATCCTCATTTTATGAGGCAGGTACTATAATTGTCCTCTCCATTTTACAGAAGGGGAAACAAAGGCACGAAGAGGAATTGGCCCAAGTCGCACAGCCAAGCAGTGGTCGAAGTGGGATTTAAACCCTGGCACCCTGGCTCAGGGCAACCTTTCCCGTCACACCCACCCTGCGGCATGCCCTCACGCCCCTGCCCATGCTACATTTTGGAGTGACATGTTCTTAACCTCTTCAGTTCTTTTAGCCACTTGATTCTTCTCACAGATGAGCTGCAGGGGCCTCCATAAACAGACACTGGCCTGGGATAGCGCCCCTTGTAAGGACAAAACCAAACGAACACCCCCCCCCAAACCCTAGGCGTTCAAATCCTTGCAGTAGTGATTTCCCCAGAAAGAAGCATGGGGCATGCACACAATGGACCAAACCAATGCAGGTGCTGCTAAAATAAATGTCCAGGGCCACACTGGCCAGAGGGGCAGAATCTGCCCTTTCTCTTCATGTAGGCTTTCCTTTGGGCTTGCCACTATCTCTGCGGGTTGCAACACTCTGATACCTGGTGACTACTAATCTCTACAAAAATCTGACGCCGCCTGGTATCTATGTTCTCCTTTCACTTACATGTTTCCCCCAGTTGCTGACTTATCGTGCACCCCGGGGCCAGGTTGCAGAAGAACAGATCGCGTGCCGATCCCAGCTGATCAGCAAAGCAGAGGCTTTGTGTCCACACTTTCTAGTTTTGTGTGTCTGCTCTGTCGGGAGACAGGGGGCCGTCGCGGCTGGGTTGCACACCTGGTACTGCATTTCCTCTCAGAGCCCGGAGCAGAGATAGGAGAGTCACAGACATTCTGCTCCGTTTTTTTTTGTTTGTTTGTTTTGTTTTGTTTTTTTTCAGAAGGCTACATCATCATCTGCCCCTCGGACCACACCTAATCAGCCCCATCTTCTTTCTGCTGGACAGCCTGCAAATACTTAGAGACAGCTATTATAGCCAAGGGGTCTCGTTCTCCAAGCGGAGAAATCCCACTTGGTTGGCTACTTCTCTTGTGGCATGATTTCTAGTGGCCCGATGGTCCTTCCTGAGCTTCCAAACATACTTGCTGCAATTCCCCTTTACTTCCTATACCATTAGTCAGACCATTTTTATTTATGATATAACAGCTTCTGCATTTATGGTTTGTATACATATCCATCTGCAACTTCATAGGAATTGTATCCTGTGACAAACATCCCTGTTCCTATGTCACACTCAAATTCACACTCAAACCCTGGACTCGAATCACCAAATCCGGGCAATTATCAGTACAGAAAGTATCAACAAAATTGCCACATGTTTCTTCTGTTATAACAGAAGAAAGTAAAATAATATCAGTAAGTAAGATTAAGACTGTGTTGAAGAATGAAATTCCACTGAGTAAATTTGAAGATCTGATTGGCTTTATTGAGCAATTCGCGAATACCTTCCAGCAAATAGATGGGAGCTCGGAAGAGTTGTACAGGATGCAAGGTTTTTGTTTTTGTTTTTTTTAAAGATTTTATTTATTTATTTGACAGAGATAGAGACAGCCAGCGAGAGAGGGAACACAGCAGGGGGAGTGGGAGGAGGAAGAAGCAGGCTCATAGCGGAGGAGCCTGATGTGGGGCTCGATCCCAGAACGCCCAGGATCACGCCCTGAGCCGAAGGCAGACACTTAACCGCTGTGCCACCCAGGCGCCCCTGGATGCAAGGTTTTTATAGGAAGGGGGATGGGGCAAGCATGTCGTTAGCAAGAGAAAAGAAAGGACGGTTCTGGGCAAGGTCATCTATTTCAGGTGGTAGCGGATTATCTCATCTTCTTTGAAAGATGGAGAGGGCCCCTGGGATGTATTACCTTATTGGTGCTGTTCAGAAAATTCCTGGCTGACTCCTTAAGACTACATTTCTAGGGGAGGTTGAAACTGCAATTTTGGTTAGGCATTAAGCCCTGGTTTGGTGACTTGGCCTAACTAGGTCCATTTAGGCCCATGGTTTTCTTTTAACACCTGAATGACGTTAATATTGTCCTTTCTTTACGACTTGATTGTCTTTTCTCAAACTACCCCCCCCTTACTTATTATTCTTGTGCAAACAACATGAATCATCACGTAGACCAAATTAAGCATGGCGGAAGTGGGGAGGGGTGCAGATTAGAAACAGTGTAAAGAGAAATGCTCACAGCGCAGGATGTATCAGTGTGGATAAGATTCCAAGATGCCAAGTAAATTGAAACCGTTGATAATAATTAAAAACAAAAAACTAAGAGGCGCATGGATGGCTCAGTCGGTTAAGTGTCTAACTCTTGGTTGGGGCTCAGGTCGTGATCTCAGGGTCATGGGATCCCCCGCTGAGCTTGGAGTCGGCTTCTCCCTCTGCTCCTCCACCACTCGTGCATGCTTGCTCTCCTTCTCTCTCTCAAATAAATAAATAAGTAGATGAAACCGTTAAAAAACAAAACCAAAAAAACCCTGAACTATTCACAGTCAGGAGCCTGGGCAGGACAAACTCCTACAAATTCCCGTACAATGTATCCTTGTATATGCCTTGTGCTTGCAACAAGTCACACATCCTCAGGGCGCCTCTGGCCAGGCCACTGTGGGCACAAATTCCTGTTGAACAAGGAATCCCACTCCTCAATTTCCAGCCATGACGATCAACAACCCCAATTCATGCTCAGTGTGGGGGCCACATCATTGTCCTCGATACTGAAAACCACAGGGCTTTTACATTCCCACCGCATTCCAGAGAGTCCCAGCTCTCGTTAGCGGAGTAATTTCTAAGAATGCCTTTGTGTTCTTATCTCAGTGTCCTGTGCGGTTGTAACTCGTTGCCCTGCACACTTACCCCACATAAACAAGCAGCTGACCTGTCTTTGGGGCAGAGTTTAACTTTCTTGGCGCTCTTGGTCCCTGCACGTGATCGCTGAGTTCCCTTGTGCGACGGCCTGACAGCAGCGTGTTCCTTTTCTTTGCTGTGACCTTGCTCTCCCGTCTGGCCTTCTTCAGAAGGTGGAGCCTGGCTGCTGCGAGAGGGATTCTCCCCTTCCCCTGATTCTGACCTTTCCCCCCAGGAGGCGTTAGCAAAGGTCTTTCACAAGTTACCCCCGTAATGCACTTTATGACAGGACTTTTCCTCTTTTATTGTCATTTCTAATCTGGAAACTTTTTTTTTCAAGACAAAATAATACTGAGAGACTCAAAATGTTAAAGATATACTATTGAGGGGCAGATTTAGATGGTGGGGGACTGAAGTCCTTATCTCCCCACCCCACCAGGCCAGCAATGCTCTACCAAGAGACCCTGAAAACACTCCGAAGAGGGACAGCTTAGCAAACGCCTTATTAAATCAATATCAATCGCCTTTCTCTATTCCTTCCTCTTCCCTCCCTCCCCTCTCTCTTTCACATGTCCATAAGGCTCTACTTTTAATTTATAGTCTCAAAACTTCCTCTCTGGTTCATTCTGAAAACATTTTTTGTCTTTCCTTTGTTAACGGATCCTTTAACTTTTCCTTTGTCTACAAAAACGCCGATTTTACTGAATTCAGGACATTTTCCAGCGCTTCCATCCAGAACTTTTACTTTTTCACTAAGTGTTTAGTGAACACTTACTGTGTTCTCAGTCTAGAAAAGCAAACATCCTTGCTTTTGGGTGGTACAAAACAGATGGTAAGCACAATCAATAAGTAAATTTGGGTGGTGCAAAACAGACGGTAAGCACAATAAATAAGTAAATTATTTATTAGAAATTCATAAATAGGAGAAAGAAAAGTAAATTAGGGAGGTGAATAGGAAGTGGTGGGGATGGTTGTTTCCGTTTTAAATCTTGCACTTTGAAGGATGTGAGCAGTGACAAAATCTAGGGTAACAGCGTTCAGGGAAGGAGGGAGGTGCTCAGGGGCAAAGGCCTCGGGGTGGCTGCACATTTGGCGTGTTGGACAAACAGCAAAGAAGGCAGAGTGGATAGAGCGGTGTGATCAAAGCTGAAAGCAGGAGATGAGCTCAGAGGGACAGAGGCCAACCCCATGGGGTCCTATAAGCCATTAAGGGACTTTGGCTTTTGCTTTTCTTGAGGATGGGAGTCCTGGAAAGTTCTGATGATTGTATGCTCTGGGTTATACTTTTCAAGGATCACTTGGCAGCTGAAGATGAAAAGGTTGCAGAAGGGCAAAGGTAGATTCAGGGAAGCCAGCTAAGAGGCTGTTACTTTAGAAAGCACATGACTCTTTCATTTATCTCAACTAATACATCGTTGACCTCTTACTGTATTGCAGGCACCGAGTTAGGTGTGAGGGGGAGGAGTGTGGGGGAGTAGGAAGAGAACGGTGGTTAACAAGACTGAGTAATTTCTTTGATTAGTCTCCTTCCACACCAAGCCTATATACTAGATTACAGACCTGTATATTCTATACATTCAACAACTCCATAATTCTTTAATCCTGCATTCCTGCTTCCAGGGAAGAGATGCAAGAGGTAAATCAAGATGGCCGCTCTCCTTAAGCCACGGAGAGACCCCTCAAGAGAAACCAGCCCTGCCAGCACTTTGGTCTTGGGCTTCCATCCTCCAGATCTTTGAGAAAATAGATTTCTGTTTTAAGCCACTCAGACTGTGGGATTTCATTATGGCAGCCCTAGCAAACTAATGCAATATAGTAAGGAAAAGCAATCACTTGGATGATGGAAAATTAAGAGGACTTTAGGACACACACACACCTAAAGAGAAAATGAAATTAAAACAAATGTCTTGATTACTGCATCTTAAAAATAGCTACATGGAACAATAAAGTGTATTAAGCATAACCTTACAATGTCACAAAAAAGCTTTTCTCTGGGAAGTGAAGCAGCTTGCCCAGTGTCACTCGGCAAGAAGATGGCAAGAGCCAGACCTCCTTATCTCACTTCAGGTTCAACGCTGCTTCTGGGCTCACCTATAACTTGGCACGGCAGGTTGGTTGCAATTAACCTGGCAGACAGGACACTCCTATGTACTGTGGAGTCGAATTTAGTTTATGCCCATCATTTGGAGTCATTTTCCAGAAACAACAACAAAAGCAGTGAACCCTGTGAGAGCAGTTTTACTCAGTGTGGGTGGCTTTCTGAAGGGCTTTGTCTCTTTAGACTGCAAGGAAGTGCGAGGTAAAGGCCAGATGACAGGAATAATTTTCACCCACGGAAATCTGCTTAACTATTCGTAGTAAGGGGCTTTTCTACTTGTGGCAGAGGCAAAGGCAGCTAGACCTACTTTTACTTATCCCCTCTGCCTTCCTTCCTTACAAAGTTAACAATTGTGAACTTTGAAACAATTACTTAAATATATGTGTGTGGGGGTGGAGGATTTGCAAATCAAATCCCATAGTTCAGCTAAATATAGCCTTTGTCAGGAGAAGTAATTTGTGAGCAAATAAAAATTAAGAACTAGAATCCACTGTGAACCATAACATGGAAATAATGTCTATTGTTCTCAGAGAATTTTCAGACTGTGACCCTTGTCCATTAAGGCAGACTGACACAGGGAAGGACAACTCTTGAAAGAAACCACGACATCTCAGATGGAGGTGTCATTCCACCTTCCAGTGTGGTTCTTACAAAGGTGCAAACAATCTCATGGAGCTGGAATGACTTTGGGGCAGAACCTAGGAACGAGAGAGTTTAGTGTTTTGTGAGGGACTCATCCACATATACCTGCAAAGAAGTGACTGACATTGTCTTTCTGGTCAAGGACATGCATGAACTATCCAATATGCATCCCACTTCCTTTCTAACTTAGCATTTCCGGTCAGTGGTGAATCTCCATTTTGTAAATCAGCTTCCTCTCCACTACCATGCTTTTTTTCTTCAGAATCCCAGTATCCTGCCTGAAGTTGAATCTGTTGCTCAACATTTTGAATTTCATTCAAATATCATTTGTCCTCAGTTTCATGGGCGCGTCTACAGGCACTCGTGCACAGGGGCTTTAGTACTTCTTAATAGTTGGCTGTGTCTCCATGTGGACATTTCTGTTTAATTTGGCCCTTATGGGTCCTTTTGCACTTTTTGTTATCACACATATACAAAATAGTGGCACATAAATACATCATCAAAACTCTGATAATCAGTATTTTCCGGTTTGAAGGACAAATGCGCTCAGTCTGAGCAGTGCAGTGTCCTGGGTTGCGTGTCATCCTGGCTGCCCTGGCTAGGCGAAACCACACATGCTTGCTTCTCTTCTCACTAACAGCATTAACTATGACACCAATAATTAGAGAAGACCGATAAGGAGAGTACAAACTTTAAAATTCCAATGTAGGAGGTGCTTCCTGCCTGAACATAGCATTATGAAATATTATGTTATTCCATCAGGAGACATTTATTGGGCCTCCCTACTGTGAATAGGAGTTCTGGGTACTCGGTGAATAAAGCATGTTTCTTTTCCTCATGGGTTTATATTTTCGTGGGGCACTAAGCAAACAAATAAGAAGGAAATCAAAATAAATAAAATAATTTCTATTTTTAATGAGCTCTATGAAGCAAAGAGAAAGCATGCAGGGTTTAGATTTTATGCTCTGTGAAAGGCTTTTATGGTGAAGAGTAACAGAATATAATCTACATCTTAAGAAAATCTCTCGCTGGTTTCCTAGCGAGAATGGTTTAGAGGCACGAGAGTGGGAGCAGGACATAGTTGGAAGGTTGCATAGTAATTTGGGAACAAGATGAAGGTGACTTGGTACCTAGTGGTTGGAAAGATGATTGAATATGGTGGCAAGGGGATGAGGGACAGGGGGACGTCAAGATTGCTTCTGGGGATCCAGCCTGAGGACCCAGGTGGATGGGGAAGCCGTGTATTGAGGTGAGAGAGTTTACGGGGCGTGATGTGATCGCATTGAACATGTTAGAACTGAGGGCTCTGTGATCAGCGATGTCGAGCTGGCAGTTGGGTCTGCAAGCACAGAGTTCCCAGGAAATGTCATGGTGGGAGGTGCAGAGTAGTTCATCAGCATACTCCTTGGAATGATGACCTCACCAAAGGAGAGGAAAAAAGGACAGAGAGAAAGAGAGGTCAAACAGGAAGAACCAGCTTGAAGCACGTGGTTTTGAGGAGGAGGGGTAGCCAGTACTGCCAAGAGACACGTGAGAGGAAGACAGAGAGGTATCCTTGAACCTGAGAGGTACCTCTGACCCCTGACTTCAAATGTGGATAGCAATAGTCCTTACCTCACTGGGATTTTGTAAGGATTTAAGGACTTTATACAGATAAAGCCTTTAGAGGTGGGCCTGAAATGTTTCACTCAACAAACGTTTCTTGAGTACTCACTGTGTGGCCGGCACAGGACTAGGTGCGGAGATCTGAGAGTGAACAAACCCTCTGTCTGAGTGGGCGGAGAGAGGAGGCAGACAATAAGCAATGAGGTCTTGAGGATTGTAAAGAAAAATGACGCACTGTAAAGGGGACGAGGTAGGCACAGAGTGGGTGAATCATCCTATTTTATTTTTAAAAGATTTCAGTTATTTATTTGAGAGAGAGGGGGAGAGCAGGCGAGAGAGGGAGCACACACAGAAGGGAGAGACAGAGGGAAAAGCAGACTCCCCAGTGAGCAGGGAGCCCGATGCGGGTCTCTGTCCCAGGACCCTGAGATCGTGACCTGAGCCAAAGGCAGATGCTTCACCACTGAGCCCCCAGGTGTCCCTGGGTGAATCATTTTAAATGGGGTAGCCAGGGTGGTAAGGAGCAACACCTGCAGATATCGGGGGTGATGGGCAGCCCTGGCAGGGGGGAAGAGACAGGAGATCCCTGATCCGGTCAAAGGACAGGAACAGCCTGGGTCAGGGCGAGAAGATCAAAATCACAGATTTATTATGACCATTATTTGCATTGGCAGCAAGAACATCTAAAACGACTTTGACCAGGTTCGGTGTGGTAGTGAGTGTGTAAGCAGACTGAAGGATGTTAAGAAGACACTGAAGGAAGTGAGAAGAGAAGAAGAGTTGAGCTATGAGGGAGAGCAGGGAAATGTGGTGGGGCCATCATGGTTATCAACTCTGATTTCTTATCAGCAACTGAGAGCTAGAGGAGAGCAGGAATGAAGAGCTTGAAACAGAGCTGAGAACCTGTTCTGTTTTGCTCCTTTGAGTGAGCGATGCTAGGACATGTTCCTATGCTGACGAGAAGAAGCTGTTAGAAAGAGAGGTTTGTGAAGGGAGGGAAAAGTGGGTGAGTGAGGGAGCAGCACCCTGTAAAGGTGGGGGACAGAACCCAGTACAAGGAGAGGGGCTGGCTTTCCCAAGAGAAAGGGAAGGTCTGAAATGTTTTTCTTGGGAGGTGGGAGACAACATCCTAGTGAAACATGCAAGGAATCGCAGAGTCCTATTGAACACACTTTTGAGGTTTCAGATCATGCGATTAAAATGAAACAAGTCAATATAGTTTGCTTTAACCTTCTTTGACCACTCCTCCCACCCCAACCAGCTTCTATCCACAGTTATTCCTGTATCTTTTCTGAAAGATATCATAAAGTGGCGGTTGGGGGGGATGCGGTGGGAGTGAAGAGTAAGAATTTAGACCACGGGAAAAATAAACAAAAGCAGGGAAAAATAAACAAAAGCAGGGAAAAAAAGCAAAAACTCTTTTAAATTGTTGCTTTTATTTTCATAGAACACGGCATGCATATTGCTTATCCACACCTTCCGTGAGTAGTAATTAAAAGGAACTTCGGTATTTAATCAGCAGCGGGCTTTGTTCTCCTCCAGTAGCTTGAGGAGTGTTGCCATATGTCTTGTGAAGATAATGACATTCTCCTTTTTTAAAAAAGCACAAACAAAACTACGTCATCACTGTTGTTTTTGGCATCCAGCAACGAGTCTTGTCGGTCAACTGATAGATACACCTACCAACAGCACAGTGGTGAGGTGGACGTCAAAGAACCAGTATAAAGCTTCGAGAGATTCTAGGGGCTTTTGGGGTCAAAGAAAGTGCAAGGTACTTCAGGCTGGTTTTGTCCTCACTTTGTCACACATACATATAGGACATGCTTATTGATTCTTGGATTAACCAGAACATCTACTTTCCACATATTGCCAGAAAGCAAAGAGTTTCCAGCATTTTGTTGTTGGTTTCAAAGCAGATGCAGGAGAATCATGTTGGATGGGAGAAGCTCAGGTTATGGTGAGCCTGCTTCTCCAGGCTGAAAAGAGAAAGGACATTGAACTCATAAATTGGCCACAATTACGCCTTTGTACTATGTCACTAGATTCCATTAGATGCGTATCTTTGTTATTTCCTCACAGGCTCATTCCTCACTGCGGGCAAATTTATTAGACATATTACTCAGAGTTATAAAGAATAGCATTTTTTAAATTACTATGTTTAAGGGATGGAAATTCCCTTTATTCACCTTGTACCACATGGAGCAAATCCAGGTGAATAACGTAAGTTGATCCAGAGGGAGGTTTAAGCAGAGTTCAGACCCGAGGAGCAAGAAATAGGTCTGCATTTCACTTACTGATTCAAAATAAGCTTTTCCGTTGTTTCCCCTAAAAATCCTAAACACTTCCACTTTTTGCCTTCACTCTCACTTGTTTTGCATCAAATTTTCTGAATTCTCACCCCCACTCTGCAGGATTAAGTTAACCTTAAGTTTCGAGTTATAAGAAAAATTGAAGTGAGGCTACTATGCGTCCTGATTACGCACTCTGGAGCTCTGTTTTACGATCGGCTATGCTGGAGACGTAGGGAGGAAGTAGCCGCTACAATGGACCCGGGTATCAGACACAGAGTTCAGGTGAAGCCTGGCGTTCTAAGGGTGTGGTAAAGCTTGTCTGTGATTGAGGCCACACCCCTTGGGGGTCCCCCCAGGAGGTTGGAGTCCAGTTCAGATCTCAGGCTGTTGTCAATACTTGGTTGTCTGGTCATTTGGATGATCCTTCTGCAGGTGCATGGAATGATCCAGCCCTCAGAGGAGAAGGAAAAGTGGGATAGTTGCTCCCTGGTCCCTGAGGGTGAGAGCAGGGGGCTGGCACCAGCACTCCGGGTCAGAAAAATGTAAGAATAACAACAAAGCAGAGGACCAGATGGGGAGTGAGGAAGACTGTAAGTCAGGGGCACGTGGACACCAAAGGTTAGCTCTGTTAGCCCCCGTTTCTTGTCTGATGGGCAGAAAAAGAAACACAAGGAGGAAAATAGGAGCCAGGAAAGTTTCTAGATTATTACATTGCGCTTATATCAAATCACGAAGAGTGTAAGAGTAAATGCAAAACAATCCCTTATCTGTTTCATCAGTGTATTTATTGCTATGGTTTAATTTTATAGAGAGATACTAACATATATTAAGGACCTAATATAGTCCTGAAACTTGAAACAGCGTGACTTCCCTAAATCCTAAGTGTGTTACTTCCGTTTTACAGAAGAAGAAACTGAGGTTCATAGAAATTAAAAGAGTTGTCTAAGGTGACAAGTTATATTGTGGAGCCAGGACACAGAGCCTTGGCAAAGGGTCGTGATTTTTCCACCAAACCATGTGGACACTTTTATCTGGTCATGTTCGCTGGTTTAATTTTTTCACGCACCCAGGGTGCCTATTAATCTAGTTCATTCAATTTGTTAGAGCGTCTGCTCTACTGTGGACCGCAATGACAACTCCAGGACGTCCTTGAGGCAGAAGTGTCCTCTTGTGTCTTCAGCCTCACGGAAGCCAGTACCCAAGCCACGTGGCTGAGACCCAAGGGTTGACTCCGCCACACTTCAGAGCAGTTGACAAATTGCTCACAGCTGTCTGGGGTGAAAGAACTCATCTCTGGGAACTGCCATGTTCTCATTCGCTTTTTAAAGAGACAAGCGCGCCTCCTTTGCCTCTTCACTTCTCATGATCGCTCTACTTTGAAATATTCCCTGCACTTGCTGATTTGTCTTGCGAGCGTCTCCACGCGCGCATTCTTCTCAGGCTTAACCTCCGTTTTTAACCATGACATCTTCTCACTCCATCTAACCTGTTTCAAACGATACAAAAGAAGACATTTCATTACTTCTCCGCTGAAGCGAGATACTCTGCCACTTGGAAATGCTTCTCGATTATTGCATTTAATTGGAATGGGTGGCCTGTTAGCACGGTTGGTGGAAGGGAATGACTTCTGCCTCCAACATGAAAATGTGTTGTGTGAACTCCTTAATGTGGATGGCTTATCTCATGATTGAGGGTAACTGAGGTCAGTGTTTTTCAGAGTGTTGATATCAGGAATCACAAAGAAAGCTAACTTATATATGGAAATATAATTAATAAATAGATGAAAGAGAGTTTTGAAGATCGCCAGTTCTAATGAACAAATAAGACCAGATCCTAATTTTATTCTCACCCAACTGCTTGCACCAACCTTGAAATGCCACTGATGGGGACGTCAGTTTACTAAGACAATCTTTAAAAGTTTGCCAAATAAAAATTGTTTATTTGTGGCATTATTTTTTTAATTCCTCAAAACTACTGCTGCCACAGGAGGCCGTATTTCTTTTTTCTTCGAACTGGTTATTGTAAAGTAGCTAGTTTTTAATTTTCTCATGCTGTTTAAAGTCCACTAAACCACAACAATTTATAATTTATCTGGCCCACAACTGAGCACAGTTTAAGGAACAAATTGTCAAGAAGCCACATGAAAATAATTGAACTAATCCATGTCACACTGTGAATTTCCAAAGTATTCAACAACTTGTTTTAAATAGGTGCTAAAAAAATAAATACGTTGTTTGGACCACATCAGGCATTTCCACCTCTTTTTTTCTTTTCCCTCTGAATAAGCTTTTAAAAGTCCAAGGATTCCTGCAGAAATAAAGTTTAAAAAATTTCAGCAGATCGTAGTAATTGTAACTGTGCTTAGGACAGTATAATTCTAGGCAAAGTGACCTAACCAACTTCATAGTGTGAAGACGTCACACTGCCACACTGTACATTGAAAATACAATGCCAGACACTTAGGAAATTTAAAATTTTTCTAGTAGTCCCACTGAAAAAAGGCAAATGAAACACATGAAATAAATTGTAGTAATATTTTACTTAACCCAGTGTATCAGAGATATGATAATTTCAATATATAATCAACATTTTAAAATGTTAATAAAATATTTGTACTAAATTTTTGAAATTCGGTGACTGTTTTACATTTATGGCACCTCCCTCTCAGTTTGGAGTGGCCATATTTCAAGGACTAAATACCCGTATACCGCTCGTGGCTACAGTATTGGACATGGTAGGGTTATGCTGATAGTGGAGATAATCTGTTAAAATGGATTGAGAAGTTATTCAGAGCTCATCCTATATTAAACAACATTTCTAATACACTCAATTTTTTTTGATTCGAATCTATAAATATTTCTCGAACCACTGCTACGTTCAAGACAGCGTTCTGGGTCCACGGGGTCTAAATATATTAAGGAAATTCAACTAATTCCTGCCCTTAAGGAACCTGCCATCCAGTGGTATGCAGAATTCCTATAAACTGTCCTAACACTGCTATGTGCTGAACCAGTGCCAATAATAGTGCTGGGCACTATTGAATTTAATTCTTCCTTCGTTGTGAAAAACATCACTTGCCCATGCTCTGTATAATGTAGAACCAAAAGAAAAATATTTCTGAGCCATATCTTTGCTCAAGTGTATGGCAGGAATGATGATAAATTTTCAATGTACTTTATAAATATCTAAAAGGTTCGGTTAGAATAATATAATAATCAATGACAAATAAATAATTCTTGGGGTGCCTGGGTGGCTCAGTCGGTTGAGCTTCCGATTCTTGATCTCAGCTCAGATCATGATCTCAACAAGTTCAAGCTCCGCATTGGGCTCCATGCTGGGTACGGAGCCTACTTAAAATAAATAAATAAATAAATAAGGTGCCTGGGTGGCTCAGTTGGTTAAGTGCCCAAGACTCTTGATTTCAACTCAAGTCATGATCTAAGGGTTGTGAGATCAAGCTCCACTCTAGGTGTGGATCTTGCTTAAGATTCTCTCCCTCATCCTCTGTCCCTCCCCCTCCACTCTTTCTTTCTCCTGCTTTCTCTCAAAAAAAAATAATAATAATTAAATTGTAAAAATAAATAATTCTCGTAATTATTTTGTATTTTTATAAATTTATTTTATACATTTATTTAATATCTTTAATTTGTAAGTTTATTAATGTATTTATTAGGAAATTCTAATCAAGAGGTGCAGCCTAGCTTATGGTAGGTACTGAACCAAAATGTATTGAATAAATAAAAGATCACTTTCTGGAAAACTTTCTGTTAACTACGATGAGTAATAAAATAACTGGACGCAGATCCCACTCTCAAAATACTTAATTTTTTAAAAAATTTATTTATTTGACAGAGACAGCCGGCGAAAGAGGGAACACAGCAGGGGGAGTGGGAGAGGGAGAAGCAGGCTCCTAGTGGAGAAGCCTGATGTGGGGCTCGATCCCAGAACGCTGGGATCACGCCCTGAGCCGAAAGCAGACGCTTAACGACTGAGACACCCAGGCGCCCCAAAATACTTAATTTTTTAATAAGAAAAATGAAACATGTAAACAACTAACTATTGCCAGGTGGGAGGTGATCAGTGTTATGAGAGAGACAGGAAGGTGTTATACATGTTCATTAGTAAGAAAGGAAGCAGAGGGGCAGGAAGTGTTATGTTTTGAATTTCAAAAAACTATCCTAATATTTCTTTTGAAAAAGTGCAAAAAATAAATATATTATTTGAACCACTTCAGACATCTATCACCTTCCCTTGATGACCCTTTTCCTCTCCTGCTTTTCCCGCAAAGACAGTATCTAAACAAAGGGGGATGAAGGGGACTTAATGCATCTTCACAGTGACGAGATAATGCAGGGCTGTTGTGGGCTGAATTGTCTCCCCATCCCCAGTTCAAATGTTGAAGCCCTAGCCCACAATGTGTCTGCGTTTGGAAAGAGGGCCTTTAAGGAGGTAATTAAGGTTAAGTGAGATCATCAGGGTGGGGTCCTATCGATCGGACTCTGTCCTCTTAAGAAGAAGAGATACCAGGGGCGCTTGGGTGGCACAGTCCTTGGGTGTCTGCCTTTGGCTCAGGGCGTGATCCCGGGCGTTCTGGGATCGAGCCCCACATCAGGCTCCTCTGCTATGAGCCTGCTTCTTCCTCTCCCACTCCCCCTGCTTGTGTTCCCTCTCTCACTGGCTGTCTCTCTCTCTGTCAAATAAATAAATAAAATCTAAAAAAAAAAAAAAAAAAAAGAAGAGCTACCAAAGAGCTCTCTCTCTCCACATGCACACAGGACAAAGGTCACGTGAAGCCAGAGTGAGGAAGCAGCTGTGTACAAGGCAGGAAGAGAGCTCTCACCAGAAACCAAACCTGATGGCACCTTGAGCTGGACTTCCAGCCTCTAGAACTGTGAGAAAGTAGGTCTCCATGGTTTCAGGTACCAGCCCGTAGTATGTTTGTTACGGCGGCCCTAGCCGATTAGTACAGGGGCCCGTGGAGGTGGGTGTTAATGTCGACTAGCAGTAGCAGTTTTCACGGGTTTACTTTTCTAGAATGGTGGTAGGGCATGGTGATAGTGAGGGCATCAGTCTTTGATTCTTGGAAACACTGGTGGGTGGGCAGAGTCTGGAACTCACTTTGTTTAGACTTCTTTTCTCTATAGATATTCTTTCAACATCAGCAGGTGCAGCATTTTCAGAATGGCTATATCAGGAAGGAGAGGATAAAAAGGAAAGCACAAGCTAGAGAAAAAAGCAAAGGGAAAGCTAATAAAAGCTTAATTCTTGACATATAATGACTTAAACAAACGATGTGTGATAGCACGGATATGCAATCACTACATATGGTAGGCATGCGAAGTGCTACATGACTGGAAAACTAGAGTCTTCATAAATACCCAGCCAACTCAAACTATGCTTAATGCAGATCATTTGTATATACTAAATCTCCGTTTAATCGTGACATTTATTGAGAACTTACTATTTGCCAGCATTTGGGTCAAAGACTTTACATAGTTCTGTTCATCGAATCCTTACAAGATGCTCATAAGTGAGTCACTGTTAGCATTCCATTTTGCAGATGAGGCCTAGAGGTGTGTAGAAATTTGTCCATGGTCACACTATCCAGTGAAGTCTGAAGTCTACGCCACTACAAAATACATTCTTCCAGAAACAAATGAAGAAATGAAGAATATACTTCATTTATTCTCCAAATAAGGTGGCAACATTTGGCATCTCTCCTGCATAAAACTGAGCATTTTTAATTTGTTATTTGGATGATTGTAATATTTAGTGTTTGGTGTTTAACTTTTCTTTTAGAAGTACATTCTAAAAAAACTATAATTAAAGATGAATGATAGTAAAAGTTTGGTAAGTTTTGGGGCCATAAAACAAAGGGAAAAAAATAAACCTGACAACAGGAAATCTTCTCCTGGGATCCTTTTCAGGTTACACTGTTTATCAGATGACATTTGGAACATTATTTTAAAACTCCAAGGCAGAGTGAAATAACTTACCCACTTATCAAAGGATTTCATGTTTAAATTATCTTTTTCAGAAATCATACTCTGGGAGACAATGTTTTGAAAATTCCATTTTTTAAAATTGTCTTTAATGGCTGGTCTTAAAATCTATTTTTTTTAAAGATTATNATTTATTTATTTATTTATTTATTTATTTATTTATTTATTTGACAGAGAAAGAGAGACAGCCAGCGAGAGAGGGAACACAAGCAGGGGGAGTGGGAGAGGAAGAAGCAGGCTCACAGCGGAAGAGCCTGATGTGGGGCTCAATCCCATAACGCCGGGATCACGCCCTGAGCCAAAGGCAGACGCTTAACCGCTGTGCCACCCAGGCGCCCCTGGTCTTAAAATCTTTATTGGATCCTTTCAAAATCATTTTTTTCCAAAAGGGTATGCAGCTACTAAGTTTACATGTACTTTATCTGAGTTTCGTTTGAGGATTTATCTCAATAACTTTGCCAGGATTTCTTTTTCATATCCTGATTGTCTTACCAAACTAAGGGAGAGCATGGCCTGTCCCCTGATGACCCAGAAAGGAAACGTTCAGGTTGGTTTCAGTCCATTTACAAGATGTTGTTAAAGGGAAAGAGGAAGCTGGTTATTAAAGACCGTTTGAGCGGAGTGCTATAAATTCGTTAGACCTTCGGAGGTAGCTTTTGGAATTGGAGAAATTCCTACCCACAAACACACCATACCAATAATTTTTGTATCCCCCCAGACTTCGCACTACACTTATATATTCTCAAACCTAATCATAACAATATCCGAGACAGAAGTAAATTGACAGAGGAAGTAATTACCTTCAACTTAGCCTAGACCATTACTTCAGGGTGGCAGCTCTAAGTACTAACCGTGGAAATAAGCAAAGTAACAAACAAATAAAACTCTTGACCCCTTAAATGACCAGCATCTCCTAAACGGTCTTCCGTTGAACAGAAGAAATATTTATCTTCTTTTCAGGCTCTTCTAAATTGGGGAAATACAGCATGCCTCACCCTTCCCTTGACATGACTCGTGGTGCTGAGAAGGCCTATAGGAAAGAGATTACTTCAGTGTTATTTAACCTGAATCTTCTTGGGGTACAGAATTTTTTTGGGATCCTACTGACAGTATTCTCTAGAACATGCCTAGGGAAATGCTACTTTAACCTTATCTTTCTGACTCTCTTTTAGGAATATTGGCTCAAAATACTAAATGAATTTAACCAAATAGTTTCCTTTTCAACTTGGGTGGCTTTTGATAAAAAAACAAAAAAAACCGTGACCCATTGGAAGTAGCTGTCAGAATTTGATTTTCCAAAGAACTTTGTTCAATTCCAAAATTGTTACAACAGCAAAGGAATGTGTCCATACAAGCAGTATTTAAAAAAAAAAAACAACAACAAAACATGAGCAGAGAGAGGAAGTTGAGCAGCTAGTCGGAAGCCAGATCACTCAGAGCCTTATAAGTAATATGACCATTCATTCAGAGTAGGATTACACCCATTGTTCTTGTGTAATTATTAGTAATGTAATGTTCTCTTCCACTTTCAAAATGTCTAGGTACAGACAATAAATTGTATGGCCACCCTACTTACATGTCATTCTAGAAATGTGATGAGTCTGTCGTATGCACAGGATTCTGATTGTCTCTCTCTGGGGAGGTACAGTGAAGCCAGGGTAAGAGCTAGCCTAAAATGTTAGGGACTCAAATGAAAATTAGGAAGAAAATTACAGAGAATGTTCTTAGATTAAGTCCACTGTCGAAACTACAGATAGCCAAGTGATAATTAAGAGAATGAAGTGGAAATTTAGTTACATGAAGGAGTCTGTTGATTAAAGAACTAACAAATGGGGAGAGGGGGAGGATTCCAGGCCAAGACTCTGTTTGTCAGTATACTTTGAAATATGTTCATCTAAACACAAAACTCATGAACAAATAAATTCATTTGTATTTGTTAACTTTTTTTAAAAAGTGCATGATTTAATTTTCCTCCTCTGATTCCTAAAGTGCTTATTCAGGTAGGCTAGATGTTGGCATGATCCGGGCATGTGACGGAGGCTTTGTTCTTGGGAGTTCTGGATTCCAGTATTCTGGTTACCAAAGGAGAGTCCTGAGAGGATTTCTTTGGCAGGGGTGATCGCCCATGTGATTAGGTACCCTAAGCCTTTTTAGAGGGTCATTTCATCCCTAGTCAACATCGTCAATTTCCTGAAAAAATCAAACTCTTCTCTAAGAGACCTAAGCCCTGCTTTTTGGTTTAATTAAAACTACACCAAAGATAAATAAACATTAGAGGAACTCTCACACTTCAGTTATTTTCCTCTATTGTGCCATAATCAAAGAGGGTCATAAAAATGTCTAGGGCTGTGGAAGCTTTCCAAAATTAAATCTGTCAAGGTTTACTATGAACACATTGTGCAGCCCACATGTGCGTCAATCAAGAGACCTATTTTATGTCAGAAAGTCATGAATGGGGGCACTTGGGTGGCTCAGTTGTTAAGCGTCTGCTTTCAGCAGAGTCCTGGGATCGAGCCCCACATCGGGCTTCCTGCTCCACTGGGAGCCTGCTTCTTCCTCTCCCACTTCCCCTGCTTGTGTTCCCTCTCTCGCTGGCTGTCTCTCTCCCTCTGTCAAATAAATAAATAAAATCTTTAAAAAAAAAGTCATGAATGATGAAGACTGTGGCTTTAATTCTTCTTTTGACCGTGCTTTAATTCTTCGAATAAACACAGAATGGTCCTGGAGATGACACAGATATTCCAGAACTTTTCCTAGTATTTTGGGGGCAGCGGCTATCATCTGGGAAATTTGAGCTCTGCTGGTTGTCTAGATGAATCAGATCTCAGCATTAGCGACCAGTCACCCTCAAGGTCATGAAGACTATGTAGATAGACCAAATGACATCTCTTATAAAATGGAGTCTGAAAATGCTGTCCACAAAGCCAAAGGGAGAAGGACATTTCTTTTCTTTTCTTTTTTTAAAAGTTTTTATTTATTTATTTATTTATTTATTTATTTATTTATTTATTTGAGTAGGGAGAGGGAGAAGCAGACTCCCCACTGATCATGGAGCCCAATGCAGGGCTCAGTCGCAAGGCCCTGGGATCATGACCTGAGCCGAAGGCAGACGCTTAACCCACTGAGCTACCCAGGAGCCCCCATTTGTTTTCTTTTTTTGACATCATGGCTGTCAGGACTGTGCCCCTACATCAGAGCTTTGCTTTTAGTGAATGAGAAATGCAGACAATAGTAAAACCAAAACCAAAACCAAAAAACACAACAAAAATATAACCTTTAACACCTTCTCCTTCATCAGACCACATTCAGTCCCCCCAAGCGTTATCTTTAGGATGAATCTTCATTCTTTTGAATCCCTACTTCCACTGCCATAGTTCACAGCCCATCTTTTCTTGTCTATACCCTTAAAATAGCTTCCAGCTTTGTCACTGGACTCCACTTTTTCCCTCCTCAATACATCCTTTAGCATTTCCTGGAGATACTTTTTAAGAACAATTTTGATAATGTTACTTTCCTATTTAAGCACTTAACATTGTGACTGGTACATATTTAAAGCAAACTACCACATAATTATTTTATGTATCACCAAATTCTTATTTGGTGATATACAAATATATAAAATTGCTAAGATAATTCTTTCTTATCACTTAGACTGTTTCTTTTTATACCTACAAACTCTTTAAGACTTACTTTGTCAGATTTTTATTATATGTCACTCCTATAAATGCCCAAGAAGAAAACATAAGCTGCAAGGATGCTCATAATTCCTGTTGTGAGACACTATCCACTAAAAGATATAATGTAATGTCAAAATTGTCAAAAAGTGAAAAACGTACATCTTAAAATCAATAAAATACGGTGACTACTTACCATATGATACAACAATTGCACTTTTCAGTATTTACTCAAAAGAGTTAAAAACTAGTGTCCACACAAAAACCTGTGCATGAATGAATGTGTATAGCAGATTTATCATAATTGTCAACTCTTGGAAGCGACCAAGTTATCTTTCAGTAGGTAAAGGGGCAAAAAAACTGTGGTACATAGAGACAATGGAATATTAGTCCAAAAACAAATGAGCTATCAAGACATGAAAAGACATGAAGGAAACGTAAATGTAAATTACTGAGTGAAAGGAACCAATCTGAAATGGCTACATACTGTATGACTTCACTCCATGACATTCTGGAAAAGGCAAACTATGGATCGGTGGATCAGTCATCCAAACAAAGCCATCTATCCATATTTCTTCTGACAAAAACGGATTTCAAATAGGCCTTGCACGTGTAGGTGACAAGGCTGGCGTTTACTATTTTCTTTTTCCTCTGGAGCAAACTTGCTGGGAGAGCAGGAGTGACGTTCAAACTTCTAGGTTAGGAGAAGCGTCAGAGTGTCCTTGGGCTGCCTCAAGGTCATGGCATTGGTTGGGCTGAGACCTTTTCTAGTAGATGAGGAACTGGGTCTTCCATGAGACCGAAGTCAATTATACGTGAAATCCTGAGCAAGGGGACAAATACTCCCTCCATTCCTTATTCCTCTAAGGTTATTGCTCTGGAATATGGAGAACTACTGTGTTGCCTGCCATTGAAGGGTTTATTCCAAGGGCTGCCTTCTTCTGCTTGTTTAATGCTTTTGATTGTTTTCATGAAACAATAGACAGAAATATTTCCCACAACAGTTCACCCCCGCTTCTCTCTCTGTGCATAAGGAGGGTTATATGTAGTCTGCAGTCTTTGTCTTGTTTAACCCTTGAAAAATTTTGTCTCCTCTATATTTAGAAGCACATAAACCAATATCACATAACTGAAGTTAGACACGAGTAGCATTTGATTAAAGCTGGCATGGCCTTTTTGAGAAAAATGTGTTTTTTAATGAAGCAAGCTAAAATATACACACACCACAGATTCAATTGCATGCTTTTGTGATTTGCAGAGAATTATTTGAGGTGTTTCCTGGCAATTTGTCCTAATTTGTTCATTATTTATAGGACTAGTTATTGTCTTTGCCAGATACAATTTCATTCTCAGTGGCACCGAAAACATGTTTTGAATAAATCTTGGCAAGAATAAAGGCATAAATACTTGAACTTTGTTCAGTCAAAACAGAGCTGCGTGCTTCACTTGGAAACTAGAGCGGCTTTGCTGCTTTTCACACCACTCTCCTGGTTTTAGAGTCGAGCTTCTTCAAAATAACGCATCTCCTTAAGTTGGAAGAGTTAGCTGGCAGGTCCCCGGAGGTGTCCGAGAAGACTGAGGAGCAAGTTCCTGAAGGCTAGTGAGCCGGTTAGTCTGTCATCCTCACAGTTTCTATTGACATACGTTCCCATTTGTGTATTGAAAGTAGAAAGCTCTAGGAATTAAGAGTTTGTCTTGTTTTCCAATAGAATTACTTGGGAAACTTCTTTGAAAATGATATTTGTATTTATGTGAGGCATGTACACTGAGTCAAAATTCGTTAGGATAAACAAACAACAACAGAAACGGGCTGGACCAGCTGCTCCAATTATGTCAAGGGTAATCAGTGACATGGCTAATTTTAGAACTCAAGTGTCTGAAACTCCAGCTCACTTGATCCTGTGTTCTCTCGCGCTTGAGTCAGAAAACCTGTGGAAAATTGCTATCACCACTACATTGTCAGTGTGACGTTGGCCCTGTTGCCAGGTGATGAAATGGCTGCCTGTGTATGGTGGGTCTGGGCCCCATCCTGTCAGCGCGGGGAATAGCAGTCAGTCAGTTCTGTGCCAGGAAAAGACCAAGATCGCTTCTTTAAGAAAATATAATCCTCTAATAATTGTTTAAATAAGGAGGATACTTTTGAAGCACACTTCTGATTTATTTCTCATTTAAGGAATCGTAGATTTATTTCCAGTTGATGTGACATCTTCAAATAGCCACTTTTCTCCTAGCTTACCGAGTATTTGTGGGTTTGTTGAACGGGATGTTATTTCATTTACCTCCGTAGGCTTCCAAGTACCTCACGCAGGTCCTTGAAAGGGTATATCAATGGTGGTTCAATGACACTGTATAGGGCTCCTCCCCTCTCGCTCCCCTTTCCCTTTCCTATTTTCCCTCCCTGTCTTTCCACATCTCTTTTTTTCTCTCTTCACTTCTCTTTTTTTAAAATAATAAACCATTTTTCCAAAGCTGTACAGTTGATTACTCTAAATTTTAGTTATCTTATGATTTTCTCAGCAGTTTCTCAGTACACGTCAGATGGGGCATTTTTTAAGAAAATGTCCCTTTGCCCTGGTAAAGCTCAGCTTTATGCAACTCTTTATAGGAACTATGTAAATATTTACATAAATCATTATATCAATTTTAAAGTTCTATAACACATTTATATAAACTTTATATAAATCCTTAGAGTTAAGGTTTTGATTCAGGAACCTTATTAGTGTTATTGATAGAACAGCTATCACGGCCAACTTTCAGCTTATTTGGCTACTTTGTGCTGTCAGCTAAGTAAACAGTTCTGCTGACCAGGCCAGTTACATCTGTTCTCTCTCTATGTATCCAGAGGTCCAGTGAGGAGAATGTAGAAAACTATTTTCTACTTAGCTTGTGGACGTGTCAGCGTCAGCGTTATTTCGTATCCCGGAGCACTGACTGATGACAACATGAGGGCTAGATATGCTCTACTTGTATTCCTAGATAGGTTTAGAGACAGATGACTTGTGGAAATCTCAGAGTGAAGCAGGGATTTGCATCTGTACAAACTCATGGTCAAGACACAAAGGAATTCGATAAATAGTTGTGGGTTGAGTGACTGACCAGGGATTTAAAAGGCATGTTCACTAGATGGTCTAGAAGAAATAGAAATGTTTTGGATTACACTCTTAATGTTTATTGTTTGCAGTTAATTTCTTTTTAAGATTTATTTCTTTATTTGAGGGAAAGAAAGAGAGACAGCACAAGTGGGAGGGACAGGGAGAGAGAATCTCCAGCAGACTGTGTGTGGAGCATGGTGCCTGACGTAGGGCTCAATCTTACGACTCCGAGAACATGACCCCAAGATCATGACCTGAGCTGAAACCATGAGTTGGACGTTTAACCGACTGAGCCACTCAGACACCCCTGCGGGTTATTTTTCTTTATATCAACTATGCCCTTGACGACTCTGCAGACAATAATATTTACATGTTCACTGTGCTTTATACTTTGTCTATCACATTTCCACTTATTTTCTTCTTTAATTTTCACCAAAACCATATGAGGAAGAGTGCTATTTTCACTTAAAGAGCACACAGATATGAGGTTTATGTGTTTTAGTAAGAGCCCTTTAGAATTTTGGCTATTTGGTATCACAGGACCTTAAGAATTTTGGGGTCCCCATAAACATATATGGATATCTTTCACAGGCAAAGAAGTTCTTATTCATCTGTCATAAAAAGACTTGTTCTCTCCAGCCAGGCAGGGTGTTATAGTGGGTAAGCTACAAATTTGCGGTCCCGAATCCTGGTTCCATCACATAGAAACAGTGTGAGCTTGCGTTACTTATTAATCTCACTGAGTCCTGTTTTCTCATTTAATAATCATAGAAATTATGCTGTGCAATTCCTGCTAGGATTACATGAAATAATATAGATAAGGAGCCTGGGTTGCAATTGGCATCAGTAGGGTCGATTTCCCATCAGAATTACTCTGCACCAATGCCTCTAGACTATCTTTCCCAATATCTGTATTAATGAATGACACTCTGAGAGATAATTAGTTAACAACTCTGTCTGTGGCTTTGTAAAATAGAAGATTAACTATTCATGATTTGGTCCACGCCCAAATCAAACCTGGAGCTCTGACCTCATGAGCAAAGAGTAAAGACTTGGGACAGTCCATCATTGTTTGACCATCGAGAGTCTTGGGACTCTATCTTTCTTATGCCTCTGAGAAACCGGGGCAAACTGCAACTCCTCTCAGCCCTATTCTGTCATAATTGTGCCTCAGTTCACTCACCTGGTGCAAATGGAACAAATTTAAGCCATTAAACAAGTTGAGCAACTATGGGCCTCATTAGATTCTATGTTGGGGATTGTCTTGCTGATTAAAAATTGTCACACTGAGGGAGAGATCTGATTGTAGAAAGAATTGACATAAAGTTTAATAGAAAATCCTCTCTTGTATTTTATTGATGGCTATGAGGAGTTATCAGTGAAGTTTCAACCAGCAGTTGAAATACAGCAGTGGTATTACTGAGTAAGTAATTGGATTATGAGGGATTTTTCATCTTTGCTTTTTTGTGCTTCTATCTATTCAAAAAAATGAGGTGAGTGCAGTCAACCAGTCAATAGATTAATCGATAACGTGTGTGGAAAATAAATACTGTTTTGAACATTTGGGGGAGATAGAATAAAAAAACCTTCACTTAGCTCCAAGGAATTGCTTTTGTCCATCTATGTTCTGAGGCTTTTTTGCTCAGAAGTTAGATTTTCTTTCCCTGAAGCAGCTCTTTCTGCCCATCCATGGATCTCATCAGCACAATCTGTAGGATTTATATGCAGCTGGCTTTCCCTGTTTTTACTTTTGAATGGGTAGATTATTTCTTTCCAACAGTTTTGCGTGGTGTTTTTTTTTTTTTCTGATTGACCCAAAATGGGTGCAGATGTGGTAAGCACATGCTAAAAGTTGTTGAATATTATTTCAACCCTGAAGAAAGGCCTGACATAAGCAGTTTCAGATTGTGCGAATTCTTCATTTCACAGTGGCCTTCCAACACTGGTTCTGTTGCCAGTGATAACAGAAACCAGGGAGAGACCTTGGGAGGTAAACCACAGATTTACTTAGTTTCCAAGAACTGGTGACCTCATGTGTTCCTTGGTGTGTGATTTTGTGAAAGGCAGAGGTGTCAAATGAAGTTTTGATTTTCAGAATTGGTGCTGGGGGCTAAATCACAGTGTTTGGTATTTTCCCTATACTTTTGCCTTTATTTTTCAGCGCATGCTTACAGATGCCAACCTCTCTTATTTGCTTATTTACACCAAGCTAGTCTCTTTGTGCCAATTCCAAATCCTGAATTTCTGTTTGGTTCTTTCTCATACCTTTCTGTTAGCTGCACGGCATACTGAAGAGTCGCTAACTGGGAATCAAAAATCTGCATATTCCCTCTTGTGTGTACGATGAATATATATTGCGAATAAGTAATTGCTGAAAAATAAGATAATGTCCCTTCTACCCAATACAACTGTAATCTTATTGTTCCTAAATTGTTTTTCAATACTTATGGAAACACACTGTGAAATAGCATTAGTGTGACTACATTTTATTTTTTCTTTTTTGGTCTGGAGCCTAAAATTATACATTCCAGAGGTTCTCAGAGAGAATGTTTTCATGTTCCCACAGACGAATTTTTTTTAAGCCTATGGAAATTAATAACTTCCTTCTTGATAGAAGATAGTCAAAGAATTGATTGAATTAGTGTATTTCTTTATTGTCTAAACACCCAAGAGCTAGATTAATGCACTCATTCATGAACTTATTCAACAAAAATGTATTGAGTGCTTTACCACATACCAGGTACTTGGCCAGAAATCAGGGATCCAGTGACAATCAGAGAAACAGTTCCTGCTGTCATGTTGTCTGCAGGCTCAAGTGAAGATGGACAAATTAGCGATTGCCGTAAGACATTTGGAGGAACACTTGAACTTAGACTTGGGGATCAGGAAAGAGATTTTGGGAGGAAGGGGGGGCCTAAAAAATTAGTAGGTGTTATCCAGGTTTTCCTTGTTGGCAAAGGGCAAGTGATGGAGTGTGCATGTGTTTGTGTGTGAAAGAAGAGGAGAAAAGAGGGGGCCAGGGAGCATCAGATAGCTAATTGCTTAAGTCTACATTTAGAATGAATTAAAATAACAATAAAAGCTGGTGGAAACTTACTCCATGATCGTTAGGCTCTTACAAGCTTACTGGCCACTTCCAAGGTTTGCTTTCTTGGAACACATAAAGAGAATTTAATAAATTTCCCCTTAGGGGGAGGAGAAAGTTAATAGACCACTAAAAGGGCCTAATTTACCTCTCAGGATTAGATTACTCAGAGTTAAAATAGGGCAATTAAGATGCAGAACCCATGTTTAAAAAGCTAGAAAGTATACTCAGTGCAATGCTAAAAGACCAGAGTCCTTCAGAAAGCACTACAGTTTGTTCAATGCACTGAAGCTTTAATTTCTCAAGGCCCTCATACCTTGGTTTCAGCTAAAAAGAAAATGAAGCAAGTCACGCTGGTTCTGTTTTTCATTGTCAGACGCTGTCTTCATTAGATTGCTTGGTTTGGCTATTGCAAGGATCAAATTCATGTTGTAAGAGGAAAATCAAATGATCTTTCTGAAATATGTCTTAAATTTCTTTTGCCAGCTCCAAATGAATGAGTCATATTGATTCCATATCAAAGAGCCATGTTCTAAGCTCAATTGCTAACCCTAAAATAATCCTTCCTGATTATTTGGCCTATTTTCCTAATTTTTCATTGGAACTGCCATCTACTGTCATTTCTCACCCACCTCAGTGTCCAAGTGGACCCCTTGGTGGGGCTGGTTCTGGATGCCATGTTGCTCCCTTAGCATTTTGTAGAAAGATCCAATCCGGGTTCTAAACACACCTGATCTGGGATGGGTTTGAAGTTCTGCGAGACCTTTAAGATGCTTGAATGTCAATCCTAAGACTGGGGCATGGATTAATTTAAATTATTTAAAAGATAGCGGATGCTTCAAGTGGTCCTTCAAACTTGAGATTTATTCATTCATTCAAGACACAATTCCTGAACATCTACTCTGCACCAAGCACTGTTTTAGGTATCCTATAGTGTGGCTGAAAGTCTAGACATACTTGATTCTGAGTCAGGATCTCAGTATCATGACACAAATTCTACTGATCTTTCGAACGTGACAGAGACATTATAATCCTGGCTCTGCCACTCAGCAGCTTTGCGACCTTCGACAGACCTCTTCTCTCTGAATTTCAGTTGTCACATTCTTCAACTGTGCCCAGCAACAGCTACACTCACTAATGGGTTGGGAAAGGCTGGATGAGACCAGTGGAGCAGAGGGGGAGCTGCTTTGTGAGCTCTGGTCTCTCACCCTTCACCCGCCAGGTACTTACCTTCCAGGGCCAGCTGAACCAATGGGCAGCCACTGATATTCCCCTCAGAAGTCACTTCACAAACTCCTACCCTAACGTCAGGCCTGATCTTTAACAGGACTTCCTCCAGAAGTCTTCCTTGACATCCTCTATGACTCTATGTCCCCCCCACCCAGGGATTTCTCTGGGGCCTGCACTACCTCTGCTATAGCCTTACCATGATTTACCATGACAGGTGTTTGATCTGTCATCTATCTCTCTGCTGGAGTCCAAGCTGTAGGAAGGCAGGTCATGTATCTGCTCTGCTTTACGGTATAGTCCCAACGTTTAACACAGTCCATTTATCATAGTTAAATGAATGAATGAATGACCGTATCCTTACAGGCCTGCTAAAGAGGAGTTTGCAAAGGAGACCAGAATGGAGCACACTTCATCCATCTTGGTTGCTGTGCACTGGGACACCTGCAATTTCATTTTAAGTCACTTGTGTTTGCATGGCCAGAAAGTAGGAGACCCAGAATTAGAACTCAGCTCAGTTTGATGACAAATGCTTTGTTGTGTCCATTAAATCACACCATTTCTGAGCACTGAGAAACTCTTCTGGAGCTTACAGCAAAGGCAACTGGGAGGAGGGCCACCTGGAATTTGATCTTTGTGGGTGCCTTCTCATATAGTTTATTTTTCATTTCTATCTGCTGCTTTTACTCTTATCAAATAAAGATACACAACAGCTGCTGCTGGAGCTGTTAATTGGGATTGCTATTTGAAAATGAAATCTTGGGCATCTGTTCTTCCCTGTTATATTTTACTATGGAAAAATCTATTTTGTTTTTTTAATTATTTTTTTTCCAAAAGGTAATGTGTGTCTATGGGAAAAATGTAAACAGTACAAAAGGTATTTCTTTTTTTAACACACAGCAGCATACTTACTTATCTCTATGAATTTTGCTTTTGTCAGTGAATAATATATCTTCAAGATTATTCCGTATTGGTACGTAAAAATACATATTTCATTGTTTTAATGATTATATATAATTTCATCTTGTTTGTAACACATATCTGTTAGGTTTAATAATATGATAGCCACACAAAAAGTATGCTAACATTAGAAGTTGCTCTATTTACCTGGTGAGCACAATACTAAGTGCTGTTTTAATGAACATAGGTTAAATCAAGAAATATGACTGATAGAAATAGAATTCTCATAGAGTAGGAAAGTATAGTTTATTTTTGTATTGAAAGAAATAAAAATACTTAAAAAGTACCATTCCTTTTATTGGTAATCATTGTGGCCAAGTACCACTTAGAGTCACAGAGTTTTAGAGCTGAGAATCACATTAGGGGTGATTTAGTACTGTGGTTTTAAAGAAATGTGTGTGTGTGTGTGTGTGTGTGTGTGTGTGTACATTTTTCTTGAAAAGTAAACTTATACAGAGGCAAAATAATATCTTGTTTGGTGAGCACATACTTTGGGCCTGGAATATTGTAAGCATCACCATCCTTATCTTTTTGCTTACAACAATCTTAGACATGGGTACCATGATCATATTTATTTTATAGGTGGGAGAGAGAAATGCAAACTGATTCTAAATTCTATGCTTATAACTATGACACACCATTTTGTCTACCAGCTGTAAAATGATTAAGTTCCAGAAATGGTCTCAGTGTCCACCTGCTTAGCCCCAGAATTCAACCTTGAAGGTGCCAGAAGGGGCTCTTCCAAAACCTTAGGATTTTTCAGAACATGTTTTGTTTTGTTTTGTTTTCCCAACACAGTTCATTCATTTTTTTTTATTGGTTTCAGAGGTAGAATTTAGTGATTCATCAGTTGCGCATAACATGCACTTCTCATTACATCACATGCCCTCCTTAATGTCCATCACCCAATTATCCCATCCCCCCACCCACCTCCCCTGCAGCAGTCTTGTTTGTTTCCTAGAGTTCAGCTCTTTTATGGTTTGTCTCTCTCTCAATTTTCATCTTATTTTATTTTTCCTTCCCTTCCTCTATGTTCATCTGATTTGTATCTTAAATTCCACATATGAGTGAAATCATATGGCATTTGTCAGAACATGTTTCTAAAATCCTCACCAGGGTGCCTGGGTAGCTCAGTAGGTTAAGCATCTGCCTTCGTTTTGGGTCATGATCCTGAGGTCCTGGGATTGAGCCCCACATCAGGCTCCTTGCTCAGCAGGGAGTCTGCTTCTCCCTCTTCCTGCCACCCCCTTCTCGTGCTCTCTCTCTCTCAAATAAATAAATAAAACCTTTGACAGAATTTTAAAAAAAAATTAAATCCTCACAGAGTCTGTACCCCTGATTAATAATCAGCCACTACTCATTGGCATGGTTTTGGAAAATATTAAAATGCTTCCAAATGCTCAATAAATAAACCTATGGGACCCAGCCACTCTCTGAGACATGCTGGTTGTTATGGTCTGATTTGTGTCCTCCCCAGAATTTATATGTTGAAGTCCCAACCCCCTACCCAGGACCTCAAAATGCCTAACTGTATTTGGAGATAAGGTCTTTGAAGAGGTGATTAAGTTAAAATGGGATCATTAGAATACGACCCTAATCCCATCCGACTGAAGTCTTTCTAAGAAGAGGTAGAGACACCAGGGCTCTTTCTCTCTCTCCATGCTTGCACAAAGGAAAGGCCATGTGAGGACACAGTGAGAAGACCTGCCATCTGCAAGCCAAGGAGAGAAGCCCCAGAAGAAATCAAATGTGTTGACACCTTGATCTTGATCTTCCAATCTTCCGGAACCGTGAGAAAATAAGCAACTCTTGCTTTAGCCATCTGGTCTGTGGTATTTTGTTAATGGCAGCTTGGGCAGATTAATACATGGGTCCTCCTCATAATCTGGAAACTGAAGGGTCAGCGCCTTGCCTCCAGCAGAAGGCCTTTCTGAGGGAACTTGCTCTGGTTGGTTAGTCCAGGTAACTGTGTCCTCCCTAGGGATGGACATTTTGCTTCTTGGCCACAAACAAGGCTGCAATGAATTTTCTCATACATGTGTCTATATGTTCATTATATTTTAAGACTCATTTCTAGAAATGAAATTGCCGGGTTGGTTAATTTCAAAAATAACTACGTGTATTTTAACATTCTTCATAAAATACTTTAAAAAAATTTCTCTGGGCAAAGCTGCATTGTGGAAGACACTGGTGTATTGGTTGAGCTCATTCTGGCTTCTTGACATTAACAGCTACCTTGCCTTTGAAGAAAAGAAGTTTCAAAGTAGGAAGTCTTTCAAATGCGTTAGGGAGAAGGAGTTTGATATATTCCACCACCTGATAAATGAAACCCAAAGCCACAAAGGGAGGAAATGTCTAAGCAGCTCTGACAATGGCTTTGGGTGTGAGCAAGGCCACAGAGCACCACTGCTGAGAATAGAGGCTTAAAATGATGCCTTTTCCCTTGGGCGTCCTTTGCCTACAAAACTTATCCATGATGACAGTTTACATTATGTTCATTCCTTCAGGAATAATTACTGTGCCTCCATGTGGAAGTTTTCTCATTCCAAAGAAGCAAGATCATCCATCATATCAATGTGATATGGTTTTGCCAGATGCCAGATGAATTAGCAAATGGTATTCAGTGCACACATTCATCAATTCTGACTAATGCTTAAATAAAATCATAAGGATACAGCTTTGGAAGATACTAGTGGGCTCTCAACATATTTTAAAAATTGTTCAGACAGATATATAGTTCTTTTAGTCACTTAAAAAATTTAGAATTAAAATAGCATTCGTCAAAAAAACTAGCTCGTCTTGAATTTAAATGGAAAAGGCCAGAGGCAGAAATTCTCAAACTTGAGAGTACATTAAAAACACCTGGAGAGGGGTGCCTGGGTGGCACAGTGGTTAAGCGTCTGCGTTCGGCTCAGGGCGTGATCCTGGCGTTCTGGGATCGAGCCCACGTCAGGCTCCTCCGCTATGAGCCTGCTTCTTCCTCTCCCACTCCCCCTGCTTGTGTTCCGTCTCTCGCTGGCTGTCTCTATCTCTGTCAAATAAATAAATAAAATCTTTGAAAAAAACCAAAACAACAACAAAAAAAAACACCTGGAGAGCTTGTCAAAACACAGATTCCTGGGCCACACCCCCAGATTTTACACTCAGTAAGAGTAGAATGGGACCACGGTTCTGGATTTCTAACAGGGTTTCAGACGAGGCTGATGCTCCTGGTCACACTTTGAGGGGTGTGTTATTCTTGATGAGCCCTTTACAAAATTTAGGTCACGTATGAATCACCTAGGGATCCTTTTAAAATGCAGATTCAGATAAAGCAAGGGCTCAAAATTCTGCATTTTGCCAAGCTCCCAGATAATGCTGATGCTGCTGGATCTCACTTTGAGAATCAAATTTCTAGACAATGTATAGCCCATTTTAATTGTTGGAGACTTTGGGAGGTTCCTGATTAAAAGATAAAGGTAATTAAAGGAATGTTTGGACTTCCCCCAGTTTCTCTGTCAAATGTTAAAGAATGTTTTGAAACTGATTGCCAGGACTTTTACTACAACTTGGCCCATGATCCTCTCATCCAGGAAATGTACTCAGTCTGACCCTTTCTTGACACTATCCCATTTTGCTGAGGCCTACTTTGATAGATTTTTTTCAACTACGTGTCAACAAATAGAAACTGGGCATGGAACACTTTTGGTATGACACAGAATGTGGTCAGACTCTGAAGTTTAGAAAAGATAAGCAATTTTCCTAAGAAAATTTGTAGCCCAGGGCAAGTGTGCTACTCTCTCTGGTTGCTTAGGAGAGGCAATATGTTGGAGATGGATTTAAAGGCTGTTAA
Organism: Ailuropoda melanoleuca; assembly: GCF_002007445.2. Taxonomy (NCBI): domain Eukaryota; kingdom Metazoa; phylum Chordata; class Mammalia; order Carnivora; family Ursidae; genus Ailuropoda; species Ailuropoda melanoleuca. The sequence continues at coordinate 105,076,876 of NC_048218.1, forward strand.
AGGGAAGGAGGGAGGTACCTTCCTGGTCTGGTGCTGGAGACTGTTTCCTAGGAACGCTCATGGCTTTGCTGGAAGTTAGTGTTCCAGAGTGGGGCGATTACCCAGAGACCTAATCTCTCCAGCTCAGGGCTTTGAATTAAGAAAGTAGAGGTTCTCATTTTCCCAATCTCAAGGCAAAGGTCTCCAGGAAGGACGTTAGACTTTAATTATCGGATTCCAGGACCCATCCTCTATCCTACACTTCGCAAACTATTTATATTCTAGGGACTTGAATCACAGGACCACAGAATCTTAGAGTGGAGAAGAACTTTAAGAGTTATGCACGGCTTTTCCTCCTCTGAGACTGATTCATCACTAACAAAACTCACAAGAGGTATGTTTATAACCCATCTATCTCTACGGTAACCTTTGCTAGACGTCAGAACACTTGATCCAAAATCGGAGGATGCGCTGACTAGTTTAAGACATCTTAGAAACTGAACGGCAAGTTTGATGAGCATGGAATCAATTAGAGCTGGAGGAGCTGAGAAGTTTTATGAGACATTTCACCCAAATACAGAAGAATCTGAGCGCTAACTTGTAGCCCTGGTAACATTGCAACTGTTAGCGCTGGGTTCTCTGAGCGGGCTTTAGATTCAAGCTGATGCAGTTTTGGAATATAGGTGAGGTTCGGTGGGGTGCGGTCCGAGCTGACAACCAAGAAAAGAATTCTTGAAACATCTTTGGTGAAAAATGGTGGTTTATTAAAGCACGGGACAGGACCCAAGGGCAGAAGGAGCTGCTGGGGGGGGGGTGGTGGTGAGGGGTGGCTGATTATATAATGTGGGGTTGGGGGGGATAAGGAAAAAGGGAGGTTTCAAAAGAACTTTCATATGCTAAAGAGGACCTACAAAATACCAGAGGCCTTGCCATTGTCAAGTTAAGATTGTTTTTCTCTCTAGCAAGACATTAACATTAAGGTTGGGAGCTCCCAGGAAGAATTGTCACAGGTGTCCCACCCAGGAGTAGGGGGTGGGGGGAGGTTGCAGGGTGTCCCCTTCTGCTTTGTCTTCAGCCAGCCTCCTGCTCTCTCATCAAAGCCATTTCTAGATACATTCTATCTTTTACAGCTAGGTCTCCTTCTCCCACTGCATGTCACAAACTTTGGTTTGGAAAATATAGTACGTAACTAGAGAGTTCACTTTCCCTGGGGTTGACCTCTCTTTGTCTCCAGACCGTGTCTCTCTGTCCTGATGGATTCTGTCTGCCCCACTCTCCTGGATCCCATCTCTGTGCTGACAGCCCCACTCTCCTTGAGGCCCTCAAGCCTCAGAATCAGACACTGAGGAAGCTTTCTGAGCCTCATGCGTATATGAGCCACAGTTTTTGTGGGTTCAGAAAGCTTAGCCTATAGTGTTAAAAGGAATAGAATACAGAGTTTGTTTTAAAAAATATTTTTATTACTTTCAAGTCTCATCAGTAAATCACGTAACCTCTTATGGCTTAAAACAGACCATTAAGACTTAAAAAATTTACAGCCATTCCCCCAAAATCTTAGTTCCGGCAGGTCCCTGTCTTTGTTATCTTTTCTAAAATTATATAATCAAACTGTGTAAGTAAACTGTAAGCAGATATTAATATGTTCAAGCTTAATATTTTCTGATGTGTATAATAAAAACATAATTATTCATTGTTTAATCATTCCTTAATGGATCATTTATTCAATGAGCATTTATGTTATTCTCTATCCACAATGTTAGATACAAGGGATACAAAAACCAATGAGGCATGGCCTCCCCTGAAGGAACTCAACTCTCTGTGGAGGAGGTAGGCATTCATTTTTTCATTCTTTCATTCCAAGAATATTACTAAATTTCTATCATGCTCCAGCCACTGTTTTAAGCATGGAGGAGCTTACACTTTAATGACAGTGACTGGGGGGAGGGGGAGGAAGGAGACAGACAATAAAAAAGTGAACAGAGATCACATTGGCTATAAAACACACACACACACACACACACACACACACACACACAACAAAAGAACTAACAAAAAACATTAAAACAAGGTAATGGGACAGTGTGGTCAGAGAAGCTGTTGCTTACCAGGTGATAACAGCAATGAGACTTGAAAGACCGGGTGGCGGGATGGTCTGGAGGAAGAACATTCCAGGTGGAAGGAATCAGTGGTAAAAAGGTCCAAAGTCCAGAAGAAACCCTATACCTTCCAGAGAGCAAAGTCGAGGGAGCTTGAGAGTCAGGACACTTAATGGCAGTGGGAGGAGCTAAGACAGCATGGAGAGTTCTGGAAAATTGGGCCTGTGTAACACTGAGAAGGTGGCGGGACGTGAGGCTCTGTCATGGGAGTTTTCACAGAGGAGATGGCTTTTGCAAAGTCTTCAAGAGTAGGCACCCGCAGTGCTTCCATGATGCATCTGAGACTCTTGCCGGAGGAAACTGAAGCCGAGCGTGGGAACGGAGCTGGGTGGGAGAGGGGAGGTGGTGGCTGGGACGACACAGCCCAAGGCTTCTTAGAATTTTATGCATGCCCGTAAATGAAGACGTCCAAAAACTACTTACATACCTAAAGATGCAACTTTCTCATGATTTCACGTAATTAGATATACTTTGGCTCAGTCCTTTTCTGAGTGATCACAAATACCAACTTAGTCAAGTCTACATTAATGAAATTTTCCATCGTCATACGCTTTTGTCAAGGAAATTGAGATCTATGCCAAAAAAACTTTATCCTTATTAAGCCTATCTATCTTTAAAAAAAAATAATGTGTGAGTGTTGTGCATTTCTTCTTCTTAATAGAGGTGTTTAGAGATAAGGAAAAATAATGAATTTAGTCATCTTGGTTAGTCCTTCCTGATAAGGACTGTGAGTTCTCTAAAAATGTTACCTACTTTGTGGCTGGAAATGATGTAACGATACTAACACTTGAAAATAAAGAGGGATTTAACACAATACAAGATTAAATATCAGAAGTATTCTTATGGAAGTGTGTGTGAGAGAGAGAGTGCGCGCGTGAGCAAGCAATTGTGATATTTGAAGAAAACAAATGATCCAGGTGCGCCTGTGGGTTTGAGCACCACCATCTCCCCAGGATGATACTCTTCCTCTTTTTCAGGTTCTCAGCACATCTGGGGCTTTCTGGATAAAAATGACATGTAATGGAGCTCATTTAGTATCACCCTAAACCATCTGATACATTCAAACCTCTCATTCACATTCTGAGAACAAGGTGATTCTGGATTTTACAGTCCTGCTTGAGTCCGTCCTTGCCTTTGTGAGCGGAACCGCCAACAAAGCTAGTGTGGTCTGCTACCAGCTCCACACACAGGTGAGGGCATTGTGAAATAGGTTTTATAATTACTTAAACACGCATTCATCTACGCTTCCTTGCATCCCTGGGCAGTCCCCTCAAAGACTGTATTTTGAACTAAGAGGATTTCAAAGCTTGGTATTTTCGAGAATTGCAGTAGTGTTTGTGTTCTTTAAAAAATAAATTACATTCTTATGCATAAGCTAAGGTTAGGAAAACATGTAATATTTTCCCTCATGCATTATCTTTTAATAGAAAGATTAGAATAATAGCACTTTACATTCAACTCAGATAGAATTTTTTTTTTAACCAGTTTTTTAGGAACCATATTTCTCATTCTATCCTTTCTGTACACATTTGAATTACTTTTCAACTTCCAAATGCACCATAGACCCCGGAGGTTACCTTCATGGAGGATGGAGCCTTTTCCAGTTAACCCTGCCTAGTGGCTGAAATGGTTCAGTTTGTTTAAGATTGCACCTGAATGAATGCAGTGAGTGAATTATATATTACTTTTTAAAATTCAAGACACAATGCAACCTTTTCAGTTATTCAGGGCCAGCATGATAGTGGAGTAAATGATGTGACATAGGATTTGAAGAGAGATGCTAAGAGACACTCCTTCCCATTCCCTACCCCTTTCTCTCTCTGCAGGGGCCAAAATCTCTCTATTAGAAGGACTTTGTGCCTGGAAGTATGAGAACAGAATGCAAGTACCTATATAAAGGGTTCAATGCAAAGCAATGATTAATCTATGACTTGTCTGTGGAAATGTAGGCCTCAGGTTACTTAAAGAGAACTTGGGGGTGAGGGATAATACTGGCAAGTGTTTTATTTATGAGAATAGTAGAGGACAGACAAGTTCTAATTTCCTTACCCCCTTTTTAAAAAAATTCCAGAATGCATGTGAGGAGTTGGGGCGCTCCACAGGGAAAAACAGGATTGTTCTATTAACTGGCAGAGGGATGAGGCCTCCTGATGTGTCTGTTTGACTCGATTCCTCATGAGACTCTTTTCACTTCTGCACATTCGTTCCAGTTTTCAGATTGCCTTTTCCGACCTCCACCCAGCCTCTTATTTGTCAGAGAGAGAGAGAGAGAGAGCACAGGTAGGGGGAGCAGCAGGCAGAGGGAAAAGCAGGCTCCCCACTAGGCAGGGAGCCTGATATGGGGCTCCATCCCAGGACCCTGAGATTAAGACCTGAGCCGAAGGCAGACACTTCACTGACTGAAGCACCCAGGGGTCCCCCAACCCAGCCTCTTGATGGAATTCTTCCCCTCTTCAAATCTCAGTTTCAATGCTGCTTGTTTCCGGAACTCTTCTCCCACGTGATGCCCTTCCTCCCCTCTTGATCAGTTAAGTGCTTCCCCCTTTACCTCCAGAACATTCCGAGCACCTCTCTTGCAGTTAGCTTCCCTTACAAGGGTTTGTTTGGTTCTCTCTCTTGCCAGATCGTGAGCTCTTCAATGGCTGGGGCGAAGGGTCCTTTATTCTTTGGAGGACCTGGCATAGTCAATAAATATAGAATAAATGCCTTTCAGTGCTGCTCTCACAGGTTTCCTTCCTTGTTTATGTCCTGCATTGGAAGACAAACATTGCTAGACCATCTTTCATTTCAATACCTTTACTTTTTTTGCAGGCTTTTTAGTTGTTACTATTTTTTTTTCACTCTGAGTTCCTCACACTCTTTATAAAATGGAAATTGCATGTATATGGTCTAATATTATATTCATCACTGTCCTCTGGCTCTCTGATCAACACCAGCCCATTCCCCTTCCCCAGCGCGTCTGGAATCCGTGAGTGACGGCCGTTCCCTGCTTGAGAGAGGAAGAGTAAGAGCTTGAAAACCTCCAACTCCTGACCTCCTTCACTTGTGAGGTCCTGCTTCCCTCTTCCTTTTCAAAAGACTCCTTCAGCATGCTATTCTGCATTTCATTTGTTCTGTGTCCTTTGAGAGATCATTCCATCATGCTTCTCTTTTTTTAAAATTTTCAATCACTCCAGTGAATCCTCCCCCAGCATGTAAATATACACAAATCTCTTTAAATAAAAAAATTCTGATCACATGTTCTTACATCTCTGTTCTTCCTTCATCTTTATTTAAGAAAGTAATAATCATTACTTGCAATCCTAATCTCAATTTTCATTTACTCCTAAACTACTGAGTCATCCATGACCAGTGCCAAAGTGAATGTTCATTTTGGTCTTTAATCTTATTTTTATCCTTGCTGCATTTGACGATATAGGCCATAGTCAAATTTTGAAACTTTATGCTTTTCTTTTTTTACAACTCCCTGTCTCTTCCTGATTTTCACGTACATCACCGGCCAGTCTACTAAGCCTACTCTATGAGCCTCTCGTTTTCCATTTGCTGCTTTAATGCTGGTAGTTCCCAAGGCTCTGCTCTTGGCTTGCTTCCCTTCCCACTTTGCACACTCTCCAAGGGTAATTTCTTCACACGCACAGCATCCACCACCAGCTATGCTGAAGGATTCTCAACTATCTATGCCTGTGCAGATTAAACTCAGCATGCCCACAGGTCCAGTCTGGAGCTCAGGAGTCGTCTTAAGTTTTTCCTCTCTCGTTGTCCTGTATCTAATGGTTTACAACCAGTTAGGGCATAGAAGCTGAGGATAAATAGTATCCTTCTCCCTGTTTTCTCCCAAAGAGTGGATGGGGTTGAAGAGCGGGTTCTCTCTTGTGGGAGAAACACTGCCGGAGACTGACTGTTTCAGGAGCGCCATGTTTGACCCTCCCCGGGTGAGGAAGGTGTCCACGGGGGAGGTCTTTGCAGGGTGTGTTCTTCCCCTCAGGCGCTGAGTTGAAGGTTCCCAGGGAGCCACCTAAGGGCCATATGACTCCTCTCCTGTCTTCTCCCTCCCACTCCCATAACTCTTCCCTGTTTTCCCATTCCTTCCTTTGCCTTCTTCCCTTCCATACGTGTGACTTTCTTCACATTGGAGAAAACCTGACATTTTTGAATGGACTAGAGGTAGAGGGTCTTTCGTCCTGCTTTTATTGTAAATTTTTAGGATTGAGCTTGCTTGGTAACAGGAACCCCTCTAGGAAACAGTTCACAAAATCTTTCTACTGGCTTTTGAGTCAACATCCCCAGATAGAATTAAAGGGGGTCATTTTTATCTTGCTTTGTTGGCTGTGTATATATATTTTCTTCTGGGAATCATAAGGGGAG
>NC_048218.1:105083475-105149039 GCF_002007445.2 Ailuropoda melanoleuca
TGACTATGATATGCTAGGTGTTTGGGATGTATTACATTCTGATTATTTAAGTTCAGTATATCCAAGCTAACTCTGATTATTTGGCATTTTGTATGAAGTATTTTCCCTTGAGTTTTTTGGAATAATGACAGTAATATCATCCTCTTAAGGACTTGGAAAGATAGTACCGACATTCATTCAGATGAATAAAGACTTAGTATTAGTGTTTTCCTTTGACCAACTGTTTTTATACAGATGACATCTCTGTGACTTTTTGAAAAAGGAAATTGCAACTTATTCATTTTTTTAATACATGAGATTAGCCCTTAACACATCCTTTTTTTTTTCTATTGGAGGAAGCTCCTTGAAAGTCTTTCCCAACGAGATGTAATTGCTCTAATTAGTTCTCATATTTATTTTAAAATAATAATATTGAATTAATTTGCAGACATTTAATAATATATGTCTTTGAGCATTTCCTGAAGCCAGTCCATTTAATGAGAGTTTATTATATCTCTGCTACACACACACACACATACATATTTACATGCTCAAACTTTATTATAAATGTGTCAGAAATAGGGAATGAGGTAGTTTAGAGGGTTGGGTTTTTTTTTTTTAATTCTTGTATGTTACTTCTGTCTTAACCACCCCACATACAAGTAGAAATGACGCTCTGAGTTTTCCTCCTCGGCCTACTGTGAGGTTCCACTGGACTTGCTTAGAGTTTTGAGAGACCAGAGAATGTCCTCTTGAGGTAGTTATTAGTGATGTTCTCCTAATGTTTCCTGTTATCTCCTGTTCTGGGCACCTGGGGTTATTACTTCCCATTCCCACTGTGGCTCAGTGGGGCTATGTGGTTGATTTTGGTTAATAATGTTTATGCAGAAGGAATGTATGTTACTTACAGGAAAATCACTTAATCGCCAACATGGGAGCTTTTAGTATTCTGTTTCTCTCTGGCACGTTTGAGATGGTGGAGTGCTCCGTCAGTACGTGTGATATGGTGGGTGCTCTGTGAGTGAATGCTATGAGCAGAGTAGGTCAATATGTAGATGGAACAAGAAGCAGAACTTCAGTGTTTTAAACTAATAAGATTTTGTTGTTTTTGCAGCATAATGTGGCCTTTTTTGCCTGATATACCTCACCATTTCTAGAGTGTCATTCTCCTGGAATCTCTACCTTTTCTTCTAATGATAAACTGTGTTGGACAAGAAAGAAGAAAAGTAGAAACTCTGTCTCCCTTACAAATATCTAGAGTTTTCATCTTGGCCTTCCATAGATTTTTGAAAACACACACAACCTTCCTGTTTCCCTTTCTACCCACTTCCACAGATCCATAAATCTCCTGAAAGCTTGAAAATGTCTTAGGTAAATTCCCATCACACAAAGCTCCACTCCCAAAAGGTAGAATGGAAGAAAAAAAAATCTGCCCTCAACCTCCACCAAATTTCTTTTTATCTTTTAAAATTCTTTCTTCTCACCAAACAAAGTTTCTGGTACTCCAACCTGTTTTATATCTTCTTGCAAAAGAAGAGGGAATCGTATTTGCCACCTTTGCTGACCCCCAGATTTAATAAATGCTCTTGCTCTTTCCCTCAGTCTTTACATCTCTATCGCTGTTCACTTCATCTTGCTGACTGCCATGTCCTCATCCTGGAGAAGGCTTGAGTAAAATGGGGATGAGGACACAACACATGCTTTCTCTAACATTTTTTCTTCCAGCATAAATCATGCCTTGATTTAGAAAAATTTGCTCTTAGAACTGGTAGTCACACTGGGACGGTTCTGATGGCATTTATGAGATTAGAGAGAAATCACCTGTAGGTTTTGTGATTCTAGAGGGGTTATACATCTGCGAGTTGACAAGAGGGCTAAAGGAAGCTTCTTTTATTATTCTTTCTATTGAGCTGGAGATAAGTGGCCCAACAGAGACCAATGAGAGCATGGGAGCAGAAGGGAATGGTAGGTGTTGGGTCACAGGTAGTGAATGAAGGAGAAAATAGTGCACAATCTGCAGTTTCATACTTTCCACTGGCCACAGTGGGACAACGAGATGCTTTATTTTGAAAATTCAGGTTGAAGTCTTTTTTTTTAAAAAAAAAAAAACACTGATTCTGAGGAAAAGTAAATTTCTTCAGGATGTATTATTTTTTCTTTATAGCTTTAAAAAATTTTTTAATCTATTGCTTTTACAGAAAAAGTCTTTTTTCTTTTTTTTTTTAAAGATTTTATTTATTTATTCGACAGAGATAGAGACAGCCAGTGAGAGAGGGAACACAAGCAAGGGGAGTGGGAGAGGAAGAAGCAGGCTCATAGCGGAGGAGCCTGATGTGGGGCTCGATCCCATAACTCCGGGATCACACCCTGAGCCGAAGGCAGACGCTTAACCGCTGTGCCACCCAGTCCCCCCTTCTTTTTTCTTTTTAACAATAATTTATTTGAGAGAGAGAGAATGAGAGCTGGGGGGGGGCGGGGGAGGGGCAGAGGGAGAGAGAATACCAAGCGGACTCCATGCTGAGCATGCAGCCTGATGCAGAGCTCGAGCCCAGGACCTCGAGATCACGATCTGAGCCAAAACCAAGAGTCGGATGCTTAACTGACTTCACACTTAGGTGTCCCCTTATTGTTTTTGATGGAAAAGGATGGTATAGAAATAAAATTAAATAGTTCATGTAACTCTGATTTACTCACTGAACTGCCTAGAATGTTCTGTAGGAAAACATTCCAAGACTCTGGTTTGACTCAGTGGTGACTGAATAGCCATGACAGCCAAGGGTTTGGGGGCTCTAAATTTGTCATCCTCATCCTAGAAAGTACCTGCACGATAATGTCTTATATTCTTGTACAACAAGGAAGAAAAGGGACATGCTCTGTTCTCAAAATGTAATTGTCTGTTTTCTACTTTATCACCTCTAGAGAAAGAGTTGAACTGGACATTTTTGTCTCCCACAGGTTTTTTTTCAGTCCAGAACTGGTGAAAGCTGAGCTCTAGGCAGCCTTGTGTAGTAGAGTGTCTTTGAAGCTTTCTCAGGAGAGTTTTTGTTTGTCTGGTTTTTTTGCTGAAATCTCACACAGATCTCCAGTACAAAACAAGCAACAGTGGAACTATTTTGTTTAAAGAGGAAACAGTGATCTAAGACCCAAATTCCCTAGGCCCCTCCCCCTTGCCCTCTGGCACACTTAAGGATCTACCGGGGTTTCTTGAATAAAGTTGGAAGCTCCACAAGTGACCTGTGAGCCAGACAGACTTGAATTAGAGTATCTCGCTTGCTTTCAACTATGTAAAACCTTGGACAGGTTGTTAGCCCACTGAAGCCCTGTTTTCTTCATCAGATAGGTAGAGATAACAGCCCTTAGTTTGCAAGGTTCTTGTGACATTGACTTGAGAGGGCAGAATATTCTGGATACTCCACCAGGATGGTCTGTATTTCCTCTCCTGCTTGAAGCTAAAGCCAATGTAATGTATCAAATTCTTTATAACAATGGTTAAAACTAATTTCTTGCCATTATCCTTCAAACGTTTGTAAACTGCTATGGATTTTTCTTCAGTTTTTCTTTGTTGCCTCAATCAGCCCTAATTTTGTGTCTTTTTAAATTGATGTTATTATTTATTCATCCGGTGAAACAGTGCATAAAATAGCTTCTCCTTTCTATTTGTCACATTCTCATCAATGGTAATATTTTACTTTTATGAATTCAAATACCGATACCACCAATAACCAATGCCAGTTTTAGAATTACACTGTTGGATATAATTTAGCTGGCTTTTTATTTTTTAATTTTTAAAAAGATTTTATTTATTTATTTATTTATTTGGGGGGGGAAGCATGAGCAGGGGGAGGAGCAGAGGGAGAAGCAGACTCCCTGCTGAGCAGGGAGCCTGAGGTGGGGCTCCATTGCAGGACCCTTGGATCATGACCTGAGCTAAAGGCAGATGCTTAACCGACTGAGCCACCCAGACACCCCTTAGCTGGCTTTTAATAAATGGTGTCCAACATATCTTCTATACTTGGCTAATGTGTATTTCGGTAATTTTCCTCTTCCCAAATTATTTGCTTAGAACTTGTCTTTTTTTTTTTTTAAAGATTTTATTTATTTATTCGACAGAGATAGAGACAGCCAGCGAGAGAGGGAACACAAGCAGGGGGAGTGGGAGAGGAAGAAGCAGGCTCATAGTGGAAGAGCCTGATGTGGGGTTCGATCCCATAACGCCAGGATCACACCCTGAGCCGAAGGCAGATGCTTAACTGCTGTGCCACCCAGGTGCCCCAGAACTTGTCTTTTATATATACACTATGTTCATGAGTCTCAAGGTTATCCATTGTTATATCATGTGTACATATGTTCTTGATGTGAAGAAAAGATCAGTGAAAATATAAAATTATACCTTGAAGTACTTTTCTCTACACAAAACTAGCCCAATGTCTAATGGGATGCTATTTGTAAAGCCTGCCCATTTGCTTTTCCTTCTACTCCTTAGACTTAACTGTTGCAAGATGCTTTTTCTTTCTTCGTCTTTCCTTCCTTTACCTTAGTCCATACTTGACACCTTTGCTGTGGTCATTAACTATTGCAGGTTTTTAAAATATTGGACATCATTTCGTCTTTGCAATTTTTGTTTTGAGTCCATGCCTACCCCCTGCTTTCCAGTAGACTTTCCTCTCTAATTGTTGCTGCTTAAATGTTAAGAAATGTGGGAAATGGATTCTGTGAAGAAAGTTAACAGTTCCTAGACTGATGTTAAAAAAAATTATTGTCCTGTTTATTTATGGACTTACAAAGTACTGGTTCTCATAGGACTAGCCCTTGAAAAAGTCCCATCTATATAAAAATGGGACAGACTGGAACAGCATTTATTGTAAATAACAACAAATAAAAAATATTTTTATCTTTTTCATTAAGTGATAGATTATTTTAATCTGAATTCCCTGCCTCATGAAAGCATAGTCTTTGATGCTTTTCATTTTATTATAATTTTTCATCAAAAGGGAGTACATAAATGAGAGAGATTTGCAGTGATTTTGTTGACCATGGTGATTACAATGTAAGATAAAATACCTTCTATACATAATGCAGAAAGAGGAAGAGTTTAACAAAAAAACAAAACAAAACAAAATCCAGCTTTAAAAATGACCAGGGAAAATAGGATGAGAAGAAAAAACTTAGCTTAAAATGAAATTACGAGATTGGGAAGATCTACAATGAAAAATTTTTAGCAACCAAAATCAAATTTACATTCCTGACCCATTAGCTAAATCTAGAAAGGAACTTGACGTTCTAATATGAGGAGTTGCTTGAAGAGTTTAGACAACCAACTTTCTTCAAGTAGATATTTAGATAAAAGAAAATTAATGAGCATGTCTTACCAAAAAAAAAAAATTCTCTGTGACATAGATTTTAATTGAAGAAATGTATTCTCTAGAGACTACAGGAAAACAGCTGGAATTTGTGTAGGTTATACATGAAGTGCCTGAAGGAAGCCTTAATATAGTTTGCTAACTATTGCCAAAGAGTTACCAACAGGTCTCTGCATCTTTGAACTAAAATACACTGAGTTTATTTAGGAAACTCAAAGTAAGATCCAAGCTGGCACAGCGTTTCTGGGCCATGTGATCCAATGAACTAAACTTCAGTCATCACTTCCTAAACAAAGTGGAGCTGAGGTTCTTGTGTGGGCAAAATTTCCCCCTCTCAATGGTCAGGGCTGCTTTTGAAAGGCCCTGTGATGGGGCCCAAGGGAGTTTTGATTAGAGAATCACAGGAAATGTTTTTTCCACCTTCCAATAAAATTCAAAGTTTTTATAGTATGCCCATTCAGACTTTCTATAATTGTTTTGCTTTAATAACTTATTTTGTATGGTGGGGTAAATAACTCACAGTGTAGGATGAAAAAGGAATGTGCGTGTGTAAACTATTTGCAAGAAACTTGTATTAGTAATTATAGCCTTTTTTCAATCCCTCTGCAATGTAGTAGAGATGAATCATTTAGCTGAGGATTTTGATGCTGCTTAATTAAGGAGCGAGCTGTTTACAAAATTATCCTGAAAGGAAAAAGTCTTGTGGTCGAGGCCCTTTCAGTTAGCAAAACACACATTGGCATTTTACTACCGGATTGGAAAACATCTAAGAAAGTCTCTCTCTGTAGTTTTAAAATTATTATCTTTATTTCACAGGTGAATTTTTGAGAATTTTTCTATATATGTGCATTAATATTTCATATTTAAATATTCAATATTTAAATATTTATTAAAAACCCTTGGTCTTGGAATCAGGAGACCAGTTTGACCAAAAAAAACCCAAAACCAAAAACCAAACGACCAAACAAACAAAATCCCTTTAAGCTTGTGGCTTTTTACTAGTACTTCTAGTATTTAGGAACCTCAACTCCTTTATGAATTTTAAAAGTCTGTATCTGAGACCATTTAATAAATGAGTTGTAGATATTTTTTTAGATCAGAAAAAATGAAGCCAATTTTACATTAAGAAACTATGGAGTGTCTTCTACAAAATTTTGATCCCATACCCCAATTAATAAAATGTTTTGACCCCACAGGATTAATACACATTTATTTATTTATGTACATTATAAAATATACATGTAAAGTAAGATAAAAGTATGATATAAAAATAAAACAGCATTTTCTTTTTTTAAGATTTTAAGATTTTATTTATTTATTTTATTTATTTATTTGTCAAAGAGAGAGCAAGCACTAGCAGGGGGAGCGGCAGGCAGAGAAAGAGGGAGAAGCAAGCTCCCCACTGAGCAGGGAGCCCAATGCGGGACTCGATACCAGGACCCTGAGATCATGACCTGAGCCGAATGCAGACGCTTAACTGACGGAGCCACGCAGGCGCCCCAAACAACATTTTCTTATACTTCAAGGAGTGAATGCAATGACGATAGATTGGAAAAATTAAGAGAGGTGTAATGTAGCAGTTTCTGTCACGGTTCTGGAGAACCTCTCTGAGGCAGGTGGGGAGGGGCGGCACACGCTCCGGGGCTTTCGTGGCTGAACAGGTGACACATGGCAGGGAGAGGTAGGTGTTCCTCCACCCGCAGGGTGGCCTTCAACACTCGCTTGAATCAAAGTCACTTGTGTGTTTTTTTAAAAATACTGATGCCTGGGTTCTAACTCCAGGGATTTGGCTTCAGTTAGTCTGATGGGGGAAGGGACTGGGTATTGGAATTTAAAAATTTTCCGGAGAGCATAGCATAACGTATAGATTTGTTGAATCACTACGTAGTACACTCGAAACTAATGTAACATTGCATGTCAACTCTATTTTAGTAAAGAAAAAAAAAGACAGAACTTGTTCCTTTATGGTTAAGAAGATAAGTGAAAGGGGCGCCCGGGTGGCTCAGTCGGTTGAGTGTCTGCCTTCAGCTCAGGTCATGATCCCAGGGTCCTGGGATCTGGATGGAGCCCCACATCTCATGGGACTCCCTGCTCAGCAGGAGCCCGCTTCTCCCTCTCCCTCTGCCCTTCCCCCCATGCTCACACGCACGCACTCTCTCTCATAAATAAATAAAATCTTAAAAAAAAAAAAAAGAAAGCAAGAGAAACATAGTTTACACAATGTGTGTAAGAAAGAACTGGTTTAAGAACTGGAAAAACAAGCCACTGCCCAATAAATAAAATAAAATAAATCTTCCCAGAAGTCAGCGTACAGCTGGGTTTGAGAATTACCACCCAAGACCCAGGGTAGCTCCTCTCTCCTTGTGTGGGCTTGGGTGGCCATTCAGCAGGAAGTGGCTGCAGCCCCAGCCACAGTGCTGGTGGAACAATGCAGTGGCTGAGAGACCATGGCCGAAGCCCTGATGTACGCAGTGCATGTGACGGCAGTGTCCTGGGAAGGTGTTTATCTGAATCAGGGGAAGCTACAGCCATGCCCTCCAAGACAGTGCCCAGCCCGAGTCCTGCAGCTGAGGGAGGGCCAGACTGGCTTAAGAGCTCTGGGGAGTCCTCAGGAGAACATTGCAAGGGCTGAGATCCTGAGTGGGCAGGAGGGAACAAGGACTAGCTATTGCAGCTTAAATTAATGTCATTCCTATGTCATTAAACCTTCCACAGCCAGAGGACGCCTAGGGAAACTCAGGTTACAGCATTAATATTGAAACAATAACCAACTTTTACAGAGAGCTTCACAATTTACAAAGCTCTTTTGTATATATTATGTTACTTGATCCACGCTTCTTCCCTGGGAGGTACTAGGGTAAATGCTATTAGTTCCATTTTATAAAGGAAAATAATGAAGGTCAGAAATGTTAAATATTTGCCTGAGGTCATGCAATATTACAGGGCAGAGCCAGAACTCCAACTTAGGTCTCTCAGCTCTCAACTTCCTTTTCCACCATAACTTGAACTGGTAGAAAATGCTTGGCAATGCACGGAGGAGGATTCCTGTGAATTTGTGTGGTTACTGATTTCCTTAGCAATGGGGTTAATCTCTCTCAGGCCTTGCTATTTGTGCTTTTCATCAGAGCCAAAGCTAATATTTAGCCATACCAGTTGTTAAAATGGTGAAAGGCGTCCTGCTTGTTTAGTAAATAGTTATTGTCCTGAGCCCCCTAATCCCTCTGCCCCACAACCCCAATTCTTCCCCTGGAATCCCTTGGATCTCCCAATGATCCAAGTATTAAGGGGTTAGTACCTGGCAAAGTAAAGGCGCTCCTGGCTCTGATACAGTGTTGAAAACCAGAATGAGTGCCTGGGCTGTTAAATCCGTGGTTGTTAAATATTAGAAGTAATTACCCTTCCCCATAGGCCTTCACTTGTAAATTCAGGTGTTTCGCAAATTGATTTCATTGATAATAATAGGTTATAGAGAATGGATCAGCAAAGCCTTGATCTACCCCTCCATTCAACAATTCGTTTAATCTGTGATCAAGTGTTTTGGATTCTACCTCCTGAAAATCTCTCTCTGTGTTTCTCTACTCCCACGATCACTACCCGAATTCAGATTTTCGCCACCTTTCACTTAGACTTGCTAAATAGTCCATCTAAGCCCCTACAGTTCGTTCTCACACTGCGTCCAGACATTTAGCTGTAAAATTCAAATCTGATGGTGTCCCTATCCTCTGAGACATTATCAACGGCTGTCCTTTATCAGTCGAATTTTTCCCCACTTTATTGTTATTATTAGCATATAACATTGCTTAAACAAAAGGTATACAGTGTGATGATTTGATACACATATATATTGCAAAATGATTACCACAATGAGGGGGTAATTAGCACCCCAGCACCTCACCGGATTACCTCTTTTTGTGTATGTGGTGATAACATTTCAAATCTGCTCTCTTAGCGACTTTCAAGTATCTCATACAGTATTGTTAACGATAGTCCCCATGCTCGACGTTAGATTCCCAGAACCGATTCATCTGATCACTGAAAGCGTGTACTCTCTGACTAACATCTTCCCGTTTCCCTCAGCCCCTAGCCCCTAGCAAGCACCGTTCTACTGTATCTGAGTTCCCGGGCATCTGTCTGATACCAGACCCTCTACTCTGGTTCACGCTCTCTTCTTTAGCTTCATAGCTCACTGGACCCATTTCTTGTGCTCACATCACAGTGAAATGCCCCCAGTTCTCCAACTGGTATCCCTATAAATATCAACTGACAGATACTACTAAATGTTTTTCAAAGCGGTAGGAATCCTGAATCTAAATACCTATGCCAACTACCAAACCATGACTGTGTATTTGCATATGGCAATTGATCATTTATTTGGAGCTGGATAATCTGCAAGAACGGAGGCATCATTTTTGGGCAAGGACTAACACCAAGTGAGTTCTGGCAGGTTTCTCTTTTATGTAGAGAGGGATTTTACATTTTGTTTTTATTTTATTTTATTTAGAGAGGGAATTTAAGCATCACTTGGATATTTAAATAGCTAGAAACACATTAATTTCAGCCATTACTTGGGAATAAGCTTGTCTTATAATTGGCCTAATCTTTTTTTTTTTTTTTTTTTTTTGCCAGAGTCTGATTTGGCAATTGGAATTTAAAAAGGGCTCCACTCACTGAGATTCTGTGAAAAGCCACACAATAAGAGGAACAAAGAGAAAAATAATTAAAAAAAATTTTTCCCATTTCTTAAATGATGTAATTCCTATTTTAGAAATCAAAAAGAAAAACCCCTCAATTTATAAGTGCTTGTCTAAACATATAAGTCTCATAAGCATTTTATGGTTTGTTTTTTATATTCTTTAATTGCTAAGATATAAACTAGGACATTTCAATAGTCTCTTCATTATTTATCCTAGCTTATAACCTTGAAAGAAACAGACTGTCCCAAAGCGTTTTTAGTTGAGCTGGTATGTGTGGAATCTTTTCCTTAATGGATTTCAGGGTTAAGGGCCATGCTCCGGATCTCTTAAAGAAGAGGCAATAAGCATTTCTAGTATTTTATCCACAGTTCAGGGAATCAAGATGTGTTCAGTTCCATCCCCTCTACTCTTTGCACTGAAATGCCCATATAGCCTCTCTTACCCTTCAAGTGCAAACAAGGAATTAGATGTCAAGTGATGTATAAGCCCATGTGTGCAAGCCATGTGTGCAAGAAGTGTGTACATTTAAACACACCTAAAATTTGACGGTTCATACAACATGGCTTTTAATGTCTAGTCAGGACAGGAATGAAAAAGCACTGAATAAGAATAAAGAAAACTATTTATATATATTTACTTTTAAATTAAAAACCATAGCCATGTTTTGCTTAAATTCTGAAAGACTTCACATAATTTCAGGGAATTTAGAATATTATCTACACTTTCCTGTACCATGTTACTTGGTGAACAAGGCAATTGGTGAGGTTAGAGAAGGGATACTAGAGGACCAAAACTTTTATTATTTGTCAATGGAGAGATGCTGGGAGTAAGGTTTAAAGGGAGTTTCACCAGAAACTTGGGCAAGTGGCTTCAGTCCATGGGACTCCCGTGTTGGTATAGGACTACGTTTCCGCGCTAACTTCTGTATCTGCTCAAGGCTGATGCGCAAACCACCTTCACTTAGTTACTTTGGTTTCAGAGACTCTCCCTCAGTGTAGCCTAGGGCTTCTAAATTTAAAAAAAAAAAAAATCAGGTTAAAAGATCTGGCAAGTTTGTGTGCGTGTGAGTTGATTGACACAGAGCATTGACATGAAATCACATTTATTCCTAATCTGGTGAACAATGTAAATTAGAAGAAATAAGGCTGTATGAAATTCAGACTATTTTGAAAATTTTAGGACATCTGCAGGCGTATATTTTTCAAATATCATCTCAACCCTTTGAAAATCTTGTCCAGGCTTTCGATCATTTTGTTGCTGGCTTCTCACCACCTAACGGTATGTGAAGATCCTCTCTTCCCTTTCTTGAAGGTCCTTCTCTCCTCTTAGAGTTTGATCGTACCAGATGGGAACCAATATACTCAACTGTAGGAGGCAAAAGTTTATCCACTCCCTGTATTGCTGAAACTTTATTGGAAATACTGACATCCTTTGGTATGAGAGAGAAAAATATCCCAAAAGCCATAAGTGATAATACCTGATTCAGTTCTAATTTAAAAATACTGGAATTTGCAAAGGAAGGACATTTTCTACTAGCAGTTCTAGCTGCAGCCATGCTATCCGTCTCGCGTTGTACTTTCCAGGTGCACCGTAGGTTGGATATAGGACCGGTACCACTCCTGGTTCTGATTCTGAAGCTTGCTTCAATGCTGCATGATCCTATGTGACTTCTCAGGGCCTCAGTGTTCTCATTTGCCAAGTAAGAGTTAGAGCACGCACCCAGTTTCCTTTCAGGGCGGTCGAGAGGATCACGTGAGTGGATACCCCTAAACGCCCTCGCCTCGCTAAGGGTGTTGCAGTTCCACAGAGGAACCAGCAGGAGGCACAGACCAGGGCTTGGCAGGAACACTGTCTTTGCACCCTTGCGTCCTCACACTCACAGCTGCTTTTGGAATTGGAGCCTGCTGCCTATCTCCTTTCACGAGAGTAGGAGCCTCATTTCAGCCTCTGGCTTCCAGGAGTGAGTATTTCCGTTGCCTTCTTGCCTGGAGTACCGTTGCGCCCCCTTTCTCAGCAGTGGCTCAACTCTTGGCTGCTGATGCCTGCTGGCGTTGTCCCTGCTTTTCGCTTTGCGTTTCTGTCCAATAAAATGCTTATCTTGTTTTTGAGATGAGCTCTGTTTTTGTTGTTGTCTCTATTACCAACATATGTATGTGTTTGGGCTAGTGTGCATCAAAGCCGGAACTTACGCAGCCAGCTTGACTTGAAGGAGGGCTTCACTGGTGCCAGTGTTTTACAAACTGTATGTAAAGTTCAGTCCCTTATAAGACATCATATTGTTGGGTTTAAGAAAGGAAACCTAAAGTTCCTCGTTTTGTGAACTCCATCTGGCATCACTGTAAATATTTTACAGTTCAATGATGAAATGACCTCTAGGATGGGAAAGTTTGGTAACACTCAAAGCATGGTTGATGAACTCTGCTGGTCCGTGAACTGCTACTGGTCCAGGGCAACATGAGTTCAGAAAGTGACAGGAAGCACTGGGAAACTTTCAAAGCAATTGACAAAGTAATTTTGCATTTGTTATATCTAATAATTTAAAGAATTAGCTTATATTTTTTCTTCTTCTTCTTCTTCTTCTTTTTTTTTACTTTATAAAATACTTGTAATGGATTTGGGGGACCTGGGTGGCTCAGCTGGTTAAGCATCTGCCTTCGGCTCAGGTCATGATCACAGGGTCCTGGATGGAGCCCCACATCGGGCTCCCTGCTCATTGAGGAGCCTGCTTCTCCTTTTCCCTCTGCCTCTTCCCCTGGCTCATGCTCTCTCCTTCTCTTTTTCTTTGTCAAATAAATAAATTAAAAAAACAACAACAAACAAAACAAAATACTTGTAATGGATTAGAAATTAATACAATTAGGCCTTTATTACAGATAGTTTAAGAAATACTGGTTTACACTCTTACTAATGCTTATTATATTTCATCAAATATATTTTCGTCAATTTAATTCATGCTATTATTTTATATATCATAAAAGAAGAAAACAATGCAGCCAATTAAGCTATATACAATGTCTCTATATCACTAAGATTCTTTATTTTATATTTACTGAAAGAGCTCTTTTAGACTTTTAACGTAATTTAAAAAAATCATCGATCACTCTCATTTAGGTATAAAAAGGAAAATATTGATGCAATAAATTAACGAAAATATTTTTTAAACTTCGTCACATTCAGAGTCCAATGTTTCTGACTGACTCTTCAAATTAGAGTTATTGATGTCAGTGTTTTTCTACATAGTATTGCCCTCTGGCTTATCAAAAGTGTTGAGGACATGGAATTTCTTTAAAGATTTTTTAAGTATAATTTGTAGGGTTTTTTAAAAAATCCCCAAATGACTGATCTTATTAGAAAGTGTCAATAGACAGTTGCATGTATTTCAGGAATAAATCTGTCATAATATTTCATACTTGTATCATCCTTTCTCAGGTTTATAAAGCATTTGATTGTTGCATTGCAAGAAAAAATGGAATCGTGAATATCCCTTCAAAGATGAACATCTGCCTCTTTAGTACCAAATGTATACTCAATTGCTCTGTCTTCCTGCCTTCCTGCAGACACAGTAACCTTTGGGTTTTAATACTGAGTTATACTGTAATCTTTTAAAAGACATTCAAAAAGGCAGTTAAACTCAACACATATAGTATCAACCAGGCATTTAGCCCAACTGAAGTGATGAGAATATGAAAGCTAAGACCATGCCCTGGATCAGAGTGAAGCCTGGCTGACATGATTGTGGTTTGCAGTCACAGATTGTAAAATGCTTCCTAATACCGCAGATGAAAAGACGTGTCTTTAAATTGATAAAATATGGTAATTTGGAATTAATAACTTTTAAGAGTGACTTGTCATTTTACCTGAGTAACTTGGAGACACATAAGTCCCTCATTAGTATTTATTCTTAGAGGAAGCTCTAAGTTTATTTAACTCATCTAAATTAAATTCTTTGAATTTAAAGGAGTATCTGTATGGAGACTGCAACGTCCCATCAACTAATTCAACTGGCCGGCTACAGAGTTTATTAAACATCTGAGTGATTTAATTTACCAAATTACATACTCCACAGACAGAGTGTATTTAGTGCTCCATGACCAACATTCAGCACTTATTGTGTGTATGGTAGTAATCATAGCAACCTTTTAAATTAGGTAATTATTGGTTTCTCCATCTGGAAGACTAGGCAACGAGGGCACAGAAAGGTAAGTGTGTTATGGGGCCAGGACTCAAACTAGTAGTGTATTTGGCCTGAGAGTCCAAAGTCTGAGCTTTTTCTAACTTACACTAGACCCTCAATAAGTGAAGTTGTTTTGGTTACATCTGTGGTTCTCAAAAGAGCCCATAGTTGATTAAAAAAAACAATCCCCTAAAACTTTCCAGATCTTGAAAGCACATAAAGGGGGAAAGAACAGCTCTGAATTTAAACAAACCAACCAGCTGGGCTGGTCAAGGTCTTGAATGTGAGCAGAACCAGCTGAAGAAAATGTAGCCCATTTAGAGCCTTTATCAAGTCTTAATAAATGCCTTTGGCCAACAAACACAATCAGAACAAAAACTACTTTCCAGTACCACTGAAAGGAAATATGTTGGCAGAGACTATGGAAATGTGGTGATTAGTAATTATTCAGTTGGAGGAGAATATAAACTGGGACTTACGTAGAATTTGGATGCCAAACAAAACTATTACAATGAAATTATAGGAGGTCAAATGTAAGCCAAAGCTATTCAGGCTATACTGTTTCCCCACTATTTTATATACAAAGGTGAAATTGAATCACCAAGGAGAACAAAGCAAGCAATGACAACAGCTATTTCTCAGAATGAAATCCTAATAAAAATGAAACTGAGTTTGTTAAAACTCAATTGTCTTAAGTAGAACCATTTCCTCTTGTGAGAGGATTTAAATAGTGAATTCTTCCTTACCCAAAATACAGCACATAAAAATATCCATTGGCCAAATATGAATGAATCTTAGACTTCTCTGAAGGTCTTTGTTTAACACATACAATGTATAAAATAATTAAAAAACAGGTGATTTTACATGTTAGAAAAGGAGGCATTTATATTTCACAGAAAATTTAGTTTCCCATGAGTTAAGTGGCTTTCCAGATCATTGTTTGATTAAGAGGTTGGGTTCCAAGAAACCTGAAGTGTAGGTAATGACCAAGTATAGATAAGTAAAATAAATGAATAAAAAGAATTTGGAATGATGACATCAGTCAATACCAAAGATTTTATTTTACCAAATTGTTTAAGACATAAATTCACTTTTATCGGTACTGCTTTTTTTTAAAATTCCCTTATTATTTAGAAAAAAACACAGTGGGATATTAAAAGATACCCACTTTGGCTAAGAGATAATATTACAACTTTTATTTGTATTTTTAAATATTCAAATTATATTTATATATACATATTATATATCATACTTAAATTAAAAATTAAGACATGATGGTTAATTTTATGTGTGTTTTTGGCTGGGCCAACATGCCAAATATTTACACGTGTGCACACACTCACACACACACATACATACACCTAAATCCTGTCGGTTCTGTTTTTCTGGAGAACCCTGACTAATATACATCCCATGAGGGAATTGAGAGTGATGCTGTCATTCATCTGCTGTCTCCCCCCAAAATGGAATATTTTGTAATTTATGTGTGCTTAGCTAAATGGACTCACAGAATGTATTAATTATTTTAAACTAAAATCACCTTCACAAAATGGACAAATAGCCAAAAGAGATTCTCTCTCGTATAGAAAACTCAAATCAAGATTATATTAAAATCAAGTACAAATAAAAGTCAATTCTTCATAACTATATTTCAAGGAAAAAAATAGTCCTGATTCAATTAGATACAAGCAGCCTATTGTAGTAGTTCGATTATCAGGAAGTCTACTTGAAGCGCGGATTTACATTAATGATGGACCTTGCCCTAAGTATATATAGGCTGGGAAATAATAATGCATGATTTTTAGAAACTACTTGGGCAATTTGTAAATAAATAATGGGGGATACATACAAAATATATTTTAGTGAAATGGATGGTTATTCAAAACAGTCTAGAGATTAATTCCAGGTGATTGTCAAATGGAGCTTTTTTTTTTCTTTTAAGTTGACTGGTAAAACCAAATGTGTTAAAACTGATCTTTGCTCTTTCAAGTCAGAATAGTGGTTAGTCTTAGAGCAGGTAGGTAGTGACAGGTGCATGAGGGTCTTCTGGTACTGGTAAGATTCTGTTTCTTGATCTGGATTTGGTTATATGGGTGTGTTCAGTGCATGAAAGTTCATTGAGCTCTATGAACAAGCACTTTTCTCCATGTTTGCCAAACTTCATAAAAAATTTAACAAAAAATGTTCTCAAACCTGGAAAATGTATCCCTTTACAAGTTCTAAAGGCAGAATGAGGCTGACTGATATATAAACCAATTTTGACTATAAAAGTGAGAACATAGGGAGCAATGACTTTATAACCATCAAGGAAATGAGCTAGGACTTCAGATTGCTTGGAAATTTTGCATGTACATTCAAGAGGGATATTAGTATGCCATTTTCCTTAGTGTCTTTTCAGAATTTGGTTTGAGGGTCATGCTGGCATCATAGAATGAATTGGGGAGTGTTTCTTTTCAACTTTCTCAAAGACTACTCTGGTAGTATTTCTTCCTTCAATATTTGGTAGAATTCCATTTTGTGGGAAAGTTTTTAACTATAATTTAATTTTAAATAGATATTGGGCAAGTCCAGTTATTTACTTCTTGAGTGAGGGTTGGTAGACATTCCACGATATTTTCCCTTTTATCTAAGTTAAGTTTATTGGCACAAAGTTGTTCATAATATTCCTTTTTTATCCTTTTAGTGACTGTAGGATGTGTAGTGATGTCACCTCTCTCATTTCTGATGTTGGCAATTTGTGTTTTCACTTTGCTTTTCCTCATCAGTTAGTCTGGCTAGAAGTTTATCAGTTTTGTTGATCTTGAGAAAGAACCAGTTTTGTTGGGTTTTTTTAAAGATTTTATTTATTTATTAGGCAGAGAGAGAAAGAGCCCACACAAGCAGGGGGAGTAGCAGACAGAGGGAGAGGGAGAAGCAGGCTCCCCGTGGAGCAGGGATTCCGATGAGGGGTTCGATGCGGGGCTCAATCCTAGGACCCTGGGATCATGACCTGAGCCAAAGGCAGACGCTTAACTGACTGAGACACCCAGGCACCCCAGGAACCAGTTTTTTATTTCATTGATTTTCTCTATTTTTTTCTGTTATTTATTTTATTGATGTTTGCTTTGATCATTTCCTTTCTTCTGCTTAAGTTGAGTTACTTTGCTTTTTTTCTAGTTTTTTGTTTGTTCGTTTCTTAATGTATAAATTGAAGTTATTAGTTTGAAGGTTTTTTCTTTTCAAATATAGCCATTGTTGCTCTATTTTTTCCCTAAGTACTGCTTTAGCTGCATCCCACATTTTCATTCATTTCAAAGTATTTTCTGATTTTTAAAAGTTTCTTCTTTGACTTGTGGATTGTCTAGAAGTGTTTTATTTCTTTTCCAAATATTTGGGATTTTTCCAATATCTTTCTAATACTAATACTCATACCAATCTAATTTAATCCCACCAAGGTTATACAACATATTTTGTATAACATGAATCATTTCAGGATGATTAAAACTTGTTTAATGGCCTTGAATATAGTTTATTTTGGTGAATGTTTAATTTGCACTTGAAAAATATTTATTTTGTTGTTTATAGTAGAATGTTCTATAATTTCCAATCAGATCAAATTGGTTGATAGTGTTGTCTCCCGCATCCTTACTGGCTTTCTGTCTTCTCATTATATCAATTATTATGATTGATATATTGAGATCTCCAACTATAATTGTGGATTTGTCTATTTTTCTTTGCATATTTATCATTTTTTACTTCATGTAATTTGAAGCTTTTATGAGATGCAAAAACATTCTGAGTTCTGGGTCTTTTGAATGAATCAAGTCCCATATCATCTATTAAATAACACTTTTTATCCCTGGTAATATTTTTTTCCTCTAAAATCCATATTATCTGATTTTAATATTAGTTACCAAAGCTAAGATGGTATGTATTTTCCCATCTTTTAACTTTTGGTCTATTTCTGTTTTTATATTTGAAGTGGGTTTCTTTTACATATATATAAAATAAAATAAAGTGGGTTTCTTCCAAGCAGCATATATTTGGGTCTAGCTTTTTAAAAAATCCAATTTCTGTCCTTTAATTGTAGGATTTAAATAGTTAATATTTAATGTGATTATTGATACAGTTGAGAGTAAATCTATATCTTGTTATTTGTTTTCTGTATTTCCACATGTTCTTTGTTCTTCTTTATAGTTTTTTTCTGACTTCTTTTGGATTAAGTATTTTTTTATTATTTTATTTTACCTTTTTTATTGTTTTGTTAGTTATAGCTCTGGTGTGTATGTGTGTGTGTGTGTGTGTGTGTATGTATTTAGGGTTGTATCAGGGCTCAAAGTATACATGTTTAACTTACCCCCGTTTGCCCTAAATGGTATACTACTTCATGTGTAGTATAAGAACTTCACATTTGGCCAGAACATTCTTTATGCGCAGATGAAGATGTGTTAATAGTAACAGTATGGGCTATATTCAACTCCCTTGGGTCTCCTACCAAATTAGTTTCATGAGCGGAAGACATTGGTCTGAAATATTAACACTTGTATTATGTTCTTAATTTCCAGGTTTAGAAATAGTATTTCTTTCTAACTGTGGGTGTTCTCAATCAGTGTTGTGTGCACTCATACCAAGGCTTGCCACATACACACACACACATATACAAATTGAATAGACAGGAATAGAATTTTGAGTTTTCTGGGCATCATCTTAGTTTTCTAGCTATTATGTCTGTGAACAAAGACCTCCTAGTAACAATCAAAATATTTATGAATACATTAAAATTTATTATCAGCATCAGTTGGCAGATTGAGACATTTTTGTTCCCAATTTAACATTAACAATCAGTTCTTCTTTTTTTTTTTTTTTTTTAAAGATTTTATTTATTTGACAGAGATAGAGACAGCCAGCAAGAGAGGGAACACAAGCAGAGGGAGTGGGAGAGGAAGAAGCAGGCTCATAGCGGAGGAGCCTGATGTGGGGCTCGATCCCGCAACGCTGATCACGCCCTGAGCCGAAGGCAGACGCTTAACGACTGCGCCACCCAGGCGCCCCAGCAATCAGTTCTTCTGCATTTATATGAACAGTTTTCTGATTCAATTCACGTATCTATTAAACTACTACATTACAAATCCTGACACGATTGACTCATTATGTTAAAAAAAACCCTGAGTTTACACCAATTTATTTGAGGTATATTTTAATATATAGATAGTGTACTGCATTATAATATGAGACATGCATTTCCCCCTCTGCATGTGGCAAGTGGTGTTAAAAATAGAACAAGGTAAGAACCCAACCCATTTATGTCAAAATAACAAGATTTTATTTGAAGTTGTTGAGAGAGTTATACAATTATATTCATATTTTATGTGGAAAATTCCTCTGCAGATAGTATACAGTTACTGTTCATATAGCTTGAGTCACTCCACTGAAAAATGGTTAAATATATTTGGGAAATCTTTCATACTAAATCCCTCTTTTGGACATTCTTAGTGAACATTTATACATTAAGAATCTTAGGTATTTGCGTAAGAGGAAGCTTGTTTTAAAAACCTGTTATTTAGGGGTGCCTGGGTGGCTCAGTCATTAAGCATCTGCCTTCTGCTCAGGGCGTGATCCCAGAGTCCTGGGATCGAGCCCCACATCAGGCTTCCTCTCCCACTCCCCCTGCCTGCGTTCCCTCTCCTGCTGGCTGTCTCTCTGTTAAATAAATAAATAAAATCTTAAAAAACAAACCAAAACAAAACCAAAAAACCCCTGTATTTAGGGGCACCTGGGTCACTCAGTTGGTTAAGCATCTGCATTTGGCTCAGGTCATGATCCTGGGGTCTGGGGATTGAGTCCCACGTTGGGTTCCCCATTCAGTGGGGAGTCTGCTTCTCCCTCTTCCTCTTCCTGCCACTCCTCCTACTTGTGCTCTCTCTCTCTCATATAAATAAATAAAATTAAGAAAAAAAATAAAAACCTGTACTTAACTTGGCATTTTCCAAATATCTCAGTGAGTACAGTCAACAACTCTGTGTGCCCTAGGTTCAGTATTTTACACAGCTAGCTTTAGGAAACCCTGAGCTAGCATATTTATGTGAATATTTATTTCTTACCAAATGAATACAAGGGTTTAACTCCCTTTTATCATGACCTGAACACATGGGAAATATGCGGATAGGTAAGTGCAGGGCTTTACAGTTGATGGCATGTGCTTCACCTGTGTTCTGTCTGTTGGAATAATTAATCACCCTGTTCAATATGTCAAATGACTCATTCTACTACACATCTCTTGAAGTTTCTGCCTAATCCCTTTCTTCTCAGAACTCATGCTCACAATACCAGTGGGTGCCCGCGAGTTACATTTGTCTTATGTGACTGAAATTGCTAGCAGAGTTGATTAGATCAGAAGGAGGCATCTGACCCAACCTAGACTTGTCCCTTTCTTATGAGAGTTGGGAATTGGGCTCTGGAAGGGACAGTTAGTCTCTGTGTGGGATTGGAACCATACCATGGTGACAGTCTGCTATATGAATGAAGAGGAGAAAGCCAGTTTTGGGAGGAAGAGTGGAGAGAAAGACTCTTACTAGCTTCCTAAAGGTTTTTATTCCCTGATCCCTGATCCTTTCTGTTTTCCAGCCGCATTGCCGCCCTTAGGTTTTAGAAGACAATATCTATGCATCCATGTATCTAACTATGCATCTAAATATCTATTATCGGTCAAACTTCTGTCTCCCTATCTATCTAGAAATGCCTACATACAAATCAATGAATCATTCATTCATACATCTTTTGACTTAGTTAAGTTTGACTTTTGTTTAATATTTCTTACTTCTCCCAAACAATGACAACAGATAACTCACACCCTATTTCTTTGAATCTCAGTTTAGAAATTCAAATTAATCCATCATTTCCAATCATTTTCACATTTACTCAATTCTCACTAAATGTTCAAAGTGTTTTCCATGCCACTCTTTGGGAAAGATCCTTAACTACTTTGAGCTTCCTGAAAAGTGACCAGAGTAAATAAACGTGAGGCTATATTCATATTTATTCTTGAGTTGGAACATAGAGCTGGAGTAGCTATAATGCTTTTCCAGAAGTCTTTTTGTTACGGCAGGTGCAAGAAGGCTAAGGTGTCAAGAACAATGAAAGTCAAAGATTTTACCCTACCTGCAAACTAAAAAATTAGGTCTGAGAGAAAATATTTTATTTTAGTAGTATCAGAAGGCAGAGTATCAAAATTATTTCCTGCCCATCCTCTGAGCCCCAGTTCCCACAAGATAACATAAAAAAGGTTAAGTGATACTGCACACATAGTGGGGTGCATTGTCAGGGAAAAATCTTGAGCTTAGAGAAACCTTATATAATGGGCAATAAGCATGCCTGCTTTTTACCCTGCTGGGGAACACTACCCCTATCCTCCAAGGCTATTTGCTATACAAATATCCATGATAGTCCAGAACCAAAGTAATCTTTGCTTACAGGAGTGCAGAATCATGAGAGACCATGAATTGTTTTTAACAGGGGGAATATTGGTTTGGAATTCCTTCTTTGAAATTTAGCCTTGTAGAATAAACAGGCAGATGAATGGGACAAAAATAGATGCTTCTCTATATAAGGATAGAGTTTATTTTCACTGCTGAACTGAAATTTTTATTCGTTATTATTTTTGCAATGCAATTCTGACATTGACTACCCAGAGTTAGTATGGAATTCCCAGGTTAAGGACTGTGTTCTCCATGATTCTTTCCTCACTTCCCATATAAGGCACAGCCTCCAGTGTTCTCAGGTTACCCACACTTCTGATCAACTACAACTCATGTTCAATAATTCAATAGAATGACTCACAGAACTCAGTCGAGCACTCTACTTATGATTACAGTTTTATTATGAAGGATACAGATGAGGACCGGCCAAAGGGAGCAATGCATAGGGCAAAGTCTGTCAGGGTCCTCAATGTGAAACTTCCTTGTCTTTAGAACATGTCACTCTTTTGACACATTAATGTATGATAACTAACCAGGGAAGTTTACCCAAGCTTCAGGTGTCCAGAGTTTACTGGGTTTTCATTAGATAGGAATCGTTGCTTGAATCATTGACCACTCCTCCCTTTCTCAGAGGTCAGCAGATTGAGTTGGTATCTTGTGGCTCAGAGCCTCAACCCTCTAATGATGTGGTTGGTCTTTCTGGCATGATCAGCTCCCATCCTGAAGCTAACTAGGGGTCCTCCCTGAGTCACTTCGTTTGCATAATTCAGGTGTCATCATGGGTACAGCATGAATAACAAAGACATTTTTATCACTCAGGAAATTCCAAGGGATTTACAGCTCCCTCCTAGGAACAAGAGATAAAGATCATATAAGTTCTTCATTATATAACAGTTTCCTACTTATTTTCCCATATATGTACTGCAATAATTTTGTAAAGTAGAAGAGAAAGAGGAAGAAGAAGGAGGAGACGGAGGAGAAAAAGGAGGAGAAAATAATATAGAAAGGAAGGAAAGAAGGAAGAAAAGACCATATATTGGAACTGCAATAAACCAATAAATTGCTTGATAAAGAATACATGACTTTCCAATTTATTTTTCCAACTTGTAATAAACCAATAAATTGCTTGATAAAGAATACGTGACTTTCCAATTATTTATTTTTCCAACCTGAACAATGTCTTCTATGCCCTCTCTCTGATAGTTTTTCTCTCTGATAGTTTTTTCAAATGGATCTTACATTTCCTACCCGTGTAGGCATTTTGTATTTTTATTATTATTGTAGATTATATTGTCATTTGATTTTTCTATTGGTATTAGTTATGGGACTACTATTAGCTGAATATATATCCGTATCTAGGCATTTTAATAGCTTAATTATTCCTAACAATTTTTAAGGAATTCTTTTTTTCTGTTTCCTATCCTTGTGCATAGTCAGAATTTCAGGAAGAGCATTAAGTAATGTGGGTGACAGCGAACTTCCTGTTTTCTTAGTGTTTTTTATGGGCATTCTGCCAAAATTTTGTCATTTCATCGTCATGTGATTTTGCTCTTACCAATTTTACATTTGATCTTCTGTGCAACATTTCAATTAATGACTAGTCCCATGGCCTAGTCTCAACAGAAGCACTATCGGCATTTTGGGTAGACTATTTTTTCATTATGATGGACTGTTCCACGTGAAAGCAGGACATTTAGCATACAAAATAACAACAGTGCCCCTCTGATACTTGTGACAACCTCCAAAGTTTCCACATATGCCCCTTTGTCCCCAAAGGGGCAGTACTACCCCTTTTCGAAAATACCTGCTTTAGAAAATGTAGAAAGGCCAACCCATGTTCTAGGCCTGTGAGAAATTCTCCTACAGTGGCATCACCATATGTTGTAAAGGGCAAATGGATCTTGGATAGGAAATATTCAAAGGTTTACCATACCATTAATAGGATGTTGAAAGTTCTAGCATCCAGATTTTAAAATTTTTATGTTGGAAAGACTGTGACTCTTTAGGGAATGACCTCTGTTCAGATGCATCGTCTTGCACTGGCCAGCTGCCCGCTGCTGTGAGCATCCGGAACACTCTCTTGCCTCCTGCTTCTATCCCTCCTCTCAGCCTTGCTTTACCCTCCACTTTGGGAGGAAGGTCTGTGGCCCCAGCCCATTGAAGGTACAATTCGGGTGCCCCATGGTTTCAGAGGCAAAAAGACATTTGAGGAATACAGTTTTCAACAGTTCCAATTTATCTCCTTCTTCCAAATCAACATGCTTTTGTTGTCCCTGAGTCGAGGACCATTAGAGGGGTCTCAGCCTGGTTCAAGAGGTTGAATGTGCCAGTCAGAGCAATTCATTATGTCTTTATCAACTCAATTCCTCAACTAAGAAACACTGGTTTCTTGTAAATGATTGGCCTTTTTCGTTGAATTTTATTTTATTTTATTTTGATTTATTTTCTGGTCCTGATGTGATCTCTGCCCTGTATTTTTATATCTCCCTTTAATAGCGTAGGGAAGGAAATCTTTTTTCCCTCTACCCATCTTAGATTCATTGACCAAGACCCAGCAAATAAGACTGATAAAGGACAGATGAACAAGAGAAAAATAAACAGAAACTGATGAACTGTGCATTGCACTTACATATGGGAATACTCAGTGGTGAGTAACCTAAAGGGCTTATGGAGCATCTTAACAAAAGAAAAATAAATTCTTAGAGAAATGACAAGACAAAGGAAAAGGCCTGAGTTTCTACAATGGTGCATGTGGGAAGGTAAAGGTATGGGGAACCAATGGAAGATAGGGCTAGTTAGTAAGATTCCTTGTACAGGTTCCCCTGGTGCCCTTTCTGGGCTGATAGGGGTCCAGAGCTGTCTTTGGGGATAAACTTCTGTCCTTTCTGGAAGAGACAGGAGAGGGGCACCTTTACAAATTTATGTCCTGCTTTTAGGCAAATGGAGGAGGGCAGAAAGCTTTTCTCATATCTAATTCTTCTCAATTGCCTTCAGTTCAAAATCATCTTTATGCCGGAGTGGCATGTTTTGGGGTGGCTTATTCTGCTACCCTTAATAGGAAGTTGAAAGGGAAACTCAAGTTTCCATGTTATCATGTTCAAAGAAACAAACTCTGCTTTTTGCTTATTTGGCAAGATGTATTTATTTATTCATTTGTGTAAGAAATACTGGTCAAATTCAATCATTTTTGACTCTGAAGCTACTCCCGTGGGTATTGATTACATGAGAATGAATCTGCTAAGATATAGGGAGATAGTCTTCATGTGTTGATTTGTAAAAATACATTCTTTCAACATTTCAACTGATGCAGTGTTTAGTAGAATACCTCCTGCTAGAGGAATAAAAGCAAGTTATTATGACAAGCTTTGCTGTTGAAACTAATAGCACTGGACTTTGGGGTACATGGAGTAAACATAAGAATTATTATGCTGGCATCATTGCTAACCTAATATATTTTAAAGCATATTATTGTTAAAATGTATTTTGTGTGTTAGAAAATGATGTCTTTGCTAGGACAGGCATATCTCTTAACGACTGAATGGTATTGAGTCTGTGCGCTGAAGATCTAAGTCAAATATTTAAAATTTATCCTTAAACAAAGCACATCAGTTGGCATCTCTCGTAAATTTATTTTTTGCATGCAGCACAAGGACTCTGACTTCCAAGGTCTTCATCAGAAAGCTAAAATTGATTTTTTTTTTCCTCCAGCGATATGTTTCCTCTAAGAATTACATTTTAATATCTTGGTGGGCATTTTTTCTGGCTCTGTTTAAATGTTTAGTTCATAATGATACTTAAAAAATTATATTTTGATTTTAATTGTCATCTTGTTATTTTGATAGTATGTCATGCTTGCTCCCTGTCTTTTGATTTTTTTTCCCATCCCAACCCTGCTTGTGAATTCGACTTGTTCTCTTTGGTGCATCTCGTGAATCAGTATTGAGACAAGAAATGTCTTGTTCCAGCTCCGCGCGGAGAAACCAGACAGGACTGTTGTGCTCTTGAACACATGGAAGCACAAAGAAGAGAACGAAGAGAAAGCCCAGCTTAGTGCCTCCGGACTCCCTGGCTTGGAACACTTGTTCTCTGGGACTGTAAGCTGGTTTCTGCATTTGGGTTGCCACATCCGAAAAAAGGAATTTATAGTAAAACTCAACTCACAGTCTTCTTGGGAAGATTAAATGTGTTAAAATATATGAAGTGTTGAAAACAGAGGCTGACTCATAGTAAATGCTATGTAAATGTTTATTATTATATAGCTTTAAATTCAGTTTTATCTTTTTCCTTACTGTACTTTGAATTATTTCCTTGTATCTTTACTTGCCTTTTGCACCGTCATTCTGTGTGCTGGGACAGGTAGTTAAAAAAATCACCATTTTTGTTAAGAAAGAGCAGCATCTATGGAACTATTATATTACATTTTAAAATTCGGCAATGTCAAGATGTACTAGAGAGACTCTCTTTAAATATCACAAACATTTTTTTTTTCTCATGCGGGTTCTGGAATGAAACCTCCAGTTACAGAAATCTGAGTTCCTTATTAAGAGGTTGTGTTTTTTCCTCAAACTGTTTCTTGTGAGTGATTGTTGTGGGATTCTACCTTTGCTCACCTCGGAATCAGGTCAGTGCCTAGTTTATGGCTGGACGTGTAATACATCCTGTTGATAAACTGACTGTAAATTTCTCCAACCTTGTGTATTCCAGTGATTTCTACAGGGCCATCCTAGGAGGGCACATTAGCTGATGAAGGTTTCTCTGTGTTTAACTTAACCATCTCTGCCGCACCAATGAGCACCTTTAAATACATTTGTCCTATGAAAACATTTTCTGTGCATCTCTGACAGAATATGGGCAAGAATGGGTTATTGAACTTCAAGGAAGAAAAAATTTTAAGGAAGAAGGTTTTCAGAACAAAAATAGGTTCTTTAGGAATACTTGGGGGGAGTTCAATTCCATTACTTTATTATGTTTTTTGAAGGGCATACCCCTGCCAAGATATGAAATAACCAGGAGGAATATTACTGAGGTGATGACAAACTTTTCCAGTAATAGCTACAAATGATATCATCTTTTTCCAAACCAAACTATGCAATATTTTTAAAGGGAGGCCTGGTAACACTGCAATATCTAGAGGAAAATAAAAAGTTAGGGAGACATCCTCCGAAGTGACTGATTACACCCCAGAGACTGTAGAAGATTGAAAGCTATCTAGATAAGTGGTTTAAGGTGAGAAGTTTCAGATGTGGAAAGAATGTTGAAGTGCCTGATAAAGAAAACACATTAAAAGAGTGATATGTGATTAGAGCTTTAAAAGTGTAAGTATCTCTTTATGTTAATTCAGTTAAAAATAAGAAACATTAAAAATTATAACAGAATAAAAAGACATTAAATCAAAACAATTATTTTGGGATTAGAGTTATAATATGATGAGACATTTTCAGGGTGAAGAATATGAAAACACAGTCGATTTTAAAATAAAACTACAAATACTTGCAATATGATATTGTGTGTTAGAACTGTTTTTAATCAATGATAACATTGATCTTTTTATGTTAACTAATGAACTATTTGATGCTAATTCTGACTTCCAAAGTATAGTTAAAAGAACCATATCTAACTCGGTTTGGAACATTTTAACTCTTATCAACAATAACTGATAGGTGAACATTTTCCAAAAGCTTTGCATCCACATTATTTGGGGGAAAATATAGCTTTAACTATGATCAAGCAGAAAAGGTTTGTCCAAATCAGGTGAAATAGAATCTGGATAATAATTTCTTTATCAGTGTAACGATTGACTTCTGCCAAATGATGCAAAATCAGTCATACCCCATAATATGCTTGTCCCTGCTGGGTGGGGCTGAAACAATGGACTTCCTTCCTTCCTTCCTTCCTTCCTTCCTTCCTTCCTTCCTTCCTTCCTTCCTTCCTTCCCTCTCTTTCTTTCTTTCTTTCTTTCTTTCTTTCTTTCTTTCTCTTTCTCTTTTCTTTTCTTTTTTCTTTCTTTTCTTTTCTTTTCTTTTCTTTTCTTTTCTTTTCTTTTCTTTTCTTTTCTTTTCTTTCCTTCCTTCCTTCCTTCCCTCTCTTTCTTTCTTTCTTTCTTTCTTTCTTTCTTTCTTTCTCTTTCTCTTTTCTTTTCTTTTTTCTTTCTTTTCTTTTCTTTTCTTTTCTTTTCTTTTCTTTTCTTTTCTTTTCTTTTCTTTTCTTTTCTTTTCTTTTCTTTTCTTCATGTTTTTATTTAAATCCCAGTTAGCTAACATACAGGGTAATATTAACTTCAGGTGTGTAATATAATGAGTCAACATTTGCATACAACACCTGGTGTTCATCACAAGTGCCCTCCTTAATCCCCATCACCTGTTTAACCCCCCCCCCACCTCCCCTCTGGTAACCCTCAATTTATTCTCTAGAGTTAAGAGTCTGTTTCTTGGTTTTCCACCTTATTTTTTTACCCCACTATGTTAATTTGTTTTGTTCTAAAATTCCACATGGGTAAAATTCTAAGGTATTTCTCTTTCTCTGACTGACTGATTTTGCATAGCATAATAACGTCTAGCTCCCTCCACGTCGTGGAGCAATGGAATTCTTGGCTCCACATTGACCGAGGAGTGTGTTTTCCCCTGACAAAGGTGTCTCTTGGTCAGGACAACAGTGACAGGAAGCAGTTAAGGGAAGCCCAGAGGAACAGCCTGGGTGTCCTCCGGCAGCCCCTCAGCTCTCTGGCCATGGGACCGGCGGGCCATGGGCCACAGGAAGCAGCCCCAGGCACGGAACGGTAGAAAAGAGGCAGAATGCCGAGCTTTGTGGCTTTTTCACTTTGAGAACTGTAATTGGCTTCATATGACTGCAGTAAGCTTTTGAATTTGTATCGTTTTAATGTTGCAAACATAAAACACACAGACACACCTACACATACCCCTATTTGGCTTATATTCCCCTAATGCCTACTCTATTAAATTACTGATTGTATCTTAACAATAGTATTAATTTACTTAAATCTTTTAGCCTCCAGCTTAATCACTCAAAATCTATTTTGTCTTTTCTTATTGATATATACAATTGGTTTAATCTAATTTTTTCTTAAGCAGTTCATTTAGTTTTCTTTCATAACTTCTGTTTTCACTCCATCTTGTTCATTTTTATTCTGGTTTCTTATTTTATCTTTTTATCTGGTAGTATCTTCCTTCAGCTTACTTAATTTTAAAAAATACTAGCTAATGTATTATATCTCTTCCCTTTAAGCATCTTTTATTAGTCTCCTCGCTTATTAAATTATAGGTAGGAAACATGGCCCATGCTATAAAGTTAATTTGTGCTTCAAGAGGGGAAGCTGATGGCTTTTGTCTATGTTTCCTTGGCTTTTTTAACATAGCCAACCTCTTGCCTAGTTTAAAGTGACAAAAAAAAATTGGTAAATGAATTCAATAGTAAAAGTGAATTTCACTTATAAAAGTATTCAAGTCAACCTTAGGCTTCAAATGATCACACATGTAAATGCAGGCCTCGCTTTTTATATTAACTAGTAGTGAAATTTTCCTACAAATTCTGCCCAGCGACTTCATGCCTTTATAATATCCCATACTGAGGGCTTGTCAGAGCATGTTTTATATATTTGAATTTTGCTTCCATGTGTTAATTTTATTTATTTTTTATTTATTTTTAAAATTGAGATATGGTGGACATGCAACATACATTAGTTTCAGGTGCACAACAAAATAACTTGGTATTTGTATATACTGCAAAATGATCACAGTAAATGTAGTTAACATCTATCACCATACATAGTCACAGATTTTTTTTTTCTTATAATGAGAATCATGTGTTTATTTTAGAACCAAGGGAACAATGTACAGGAACGTACAGGGTATCCTTTCCAGCTTTCAAAAACCAAATAGTCTCAAACAAATAGGAAAACGGAGAATTCACGACTGGGTCACACATTTCCTTTTACCTGTAAAGTCATACAATAGCTTTTTCTAATTGAGGTTCTATTTGTCCTTTCATAATCGAGTCTTCATTCTCAACGTACAACATGAACAAGTTTGTCCATGAGGCCGTAGGGAATTCACCAATGTTAACAGAAGAACTGAACAAAGCCCAAAGCAAAAGTACAAAATAAATGTAAAAGCTACACATTAAGAACTGGAATATGGTTGAGACCCAATGAGAACTGACACAAAAATTTCACCCATTCATATATAATGATTTTTGCAGATGCTAGTTAATGATTTTCACTTCTGCATTTTTCGCAAGCCCTGGAATTCATCAGATCTGGAAGCAAATGTTTCAACGGTTCCCAGAGAATTTCTGGCCTACCCATATCCAGGAAGTTATGGGAGTCTCATGAGGAACCCTGTTCTTGTAATAGTTACAGTCCGTTGTGCAAATTCTGAAGAGTTGAATTCGGGTCAGCATCAGCCACTATTTATTTCTTGCTCGCCAAGTACCAGAGTGCTAAGCACTTTCTATATATCATGTCATTTATGTCTTACAACAGCCCTATTAAATAGATATTATTTTCTCCATTTTCTAAGGAGAATTCTGAAGCTCAGTTAACTTACTTCAACGTCACACAGCCAGCCAGTAGCAGAGATGGGACTGGAATCCAGGTCCTAAAGACTATATAAATATTTTAAGACTGATTTATTTGTTTGAGAGAGAGAGAGCGCTCAATCGGGGGGAGGGGAGGGAGAGAGAGAATCTCAAGCAGACTCCATGCTGAGCACAAAGCCCAACGTGGGGCTTGATCTCAGGACCCTGAGATCCTGACCTGAGCTGAAATCAATAGTCGGCCACTCAACCGACTGAGCCACCCAGGTGCCCCAAGTCTATATTCTTAACTACCAGTTAACACTGCCCCAATAAATACAGCCAAATTCTGAATGCTTATTTAAACTCTAAGAAGAATCTTTAATGGGGAAAAACTGAGAGCTTTTCCCCTATGGTCAGGAAAAGGCAGGAATGTCTAGACTCACCACTTTTATCCAACGTAATACTGGAAGTCCTAGCCACAGCAATCAGACAACAAAAAGAAATAAAAGCCATCCCAATTGGTAAGGAAGAAGTAAAACTTTCACTATTTGCCGATGACATGTACTCTATGTAAAAGACCCAAAAGACTCCACCAAAAAACCACTAGAACTGATAAATGAACTCAGTGAAGTCATAGGATACAAAGTCAATATACAGAAATCTGTTGCATTTCTATACAACAATAATGGAGCAACAGAAAGAGAAATCAAGGAATCAATCCCATGTACAGTTGCACCAAAAATATTGAGATATCTAGGAATAAACCTAGTTAACCAAAGAAGTGAAAGATCTACACTTGGAAAACTATAAAACACTGATGAAAGAAATTGAAGATAACACAAAGAAATGGAAAGACATTGCACGTTCATGGATTAGAAGAACACATATTGTTAAAATGTCTATACTACCCAGAGCAATCTGCACATTTAATGCAATCCCTTTCAAAATGCAACAGCATTTTTCACAGAACTAGAACAAACAATCCTAAAATGTGTTTGGAACCACAGAAGACCCCAAATAGCCAAAGCAATCTTGAAAAAGAAAAGAAAAACTGGAGGCATCGCAATTCTGGACTTCAAGCTTTATTACAAAGCTGTAGGCATCAAGACAGTGTGGTACTGGCCCCAAAACAGACACGTAGATCAATGGAACAGAATAGAAAACCCAGAAATAAACCCACAACTATATGATCAATTAATCTTCAACAAAGCAGGAAAGAATATCCAGTAGGAAAAAGACAATCTCTAACAAATGGTACTGGGAAAACTGGACAGCAACATGCAAAAGAAACTGGACCATTTTCTTACACCACACATAAAAATAAATTACAAATGAACGAAAGACTTAAATGTGACACCTGAAACCATAAAAATTCTAGGACACAGGCAGTAACTTCTTTGACATCGGCCATAACAACTTTTTTCTAGATATGTCTCCTCAGGCAAGGGAAACAAAGGCAAAAATAAGTTATCGGGACTATATGAAAATAAAAGTCTTCTGTACAGCAAAGAAAACCACCAACAAAACTAAAAGGCAACCTGCTGAATGGGAGAAGATATTTGCAAATGACATACCCAATAAAGGGTTAGTACCCAAAACATATAAAGAACTTATAAAACTCAATACCCAAAACCCAAATAATCCAATTAAAAATGGGCAGAAGACATGAACAGACATTCATCCAAAGAAGACTTACAGATGGCCAGCAGACACATGAAAATATGTTCATCATCACTTATCATCAAGGAAAGCAAGTTAAAACTACAATGAGATATCACCTTACACCTGTCAGAATGGTTAAAATCAACAACACTAGAAACAACGAGTGTTGGTAAGGATGTGGAGAAAAGGAACTCTCATGCACTGTTGGTGGGAGTGCAAACTGGTGCAGGAAAACAGTATGGAGTTTCCTCAAAAAGTTAAAAACAGATTTATCCTATGATCCAGCAATTGCACTAATGGGTATTTACCCAAAGAACACAAAAACACATTCAAGGAGGAACATGCACCCCTATGTTTATGGCAGCATTATTTACAATAGCCAAGATATGGAAACAGCTTAAGTGCCCATCGATTGATGAATGGATAAAGAAGAAGTGGTGTATATATCCAATGGAATGTTATTATTCAGCCATAAAAAAGAATGAAATCTTGCCACATGCAACTACATGGATGGAACCAGAGAGTATAATGCTAAGCGAAATAAGTCAGTTTGTTTTTATTTAAGAAAAGTGTGAAGAAAATATCATATGATTTCAGTTATATGTGGAATTTAAGAAACGAAACAAACTAGCAAAGGGAAAAAAAAGAGAGAGAAGGCAAACCAAGAAATGGACTCTTAACTATAGAGAACAAATTGATGGTGACCAGAGGGGTGTGGGGAGATGGATGGAATAGGTGTAGGGGATTAAGGAGTGCTTTTTTTATAACAATTTTTTAAAAAATTTTAAGTAAACTCTACACCACATGTCATCATGATGAACACGGGGTGGTGTATAGAGTTGTTGAATCACTATATTATACGCCTGAAACTAATATAACCCTGTATGTTAACTAACTGGAATTAAAATAAAAACTTAAGAAGCCCTCCCCCCAAAACAAGCCGTGAAAAGAGCAGGCATATAAAATTGTCAAACGTTTTCAAGTTAACTTTGAATTGATTGGGAGATAAGCAGATGGATAAGGAAAAAGTTCTCCATTATCATTACTGTGATATTATGAGCATCATTTAAAACTTAGTGATGTATGGTACCATATTAAGATCTATGGGCCAAACGGGCATAGAAGCCATAGTTACCAACCGCAAATGACATATCAAGTGATAAAGCCAAAAATTTCAATCTGTAAAGATTACATCAAGTGTAATATATTAAAGCTGCACAAATCACAAGAAGTTAATTAACTACATGCATAACTTTTCTTTAGAACTCCAGGCCTGCCCTACTTAAGCATCCTTGGGGTTCTGTCTCCCTTACCTTGGCCTTTCCTTACCCCTTTGTTGTCAGTCCCTTCCCTTCTATTTTAATGACAATTTGCACAAGAAACTTGTCTTAAATAAAAACGTTGAATGTTACTATAATTCTGATTAAAATATCTGAATTCATAAATAGAACCAAAATATTTTCTGTGTTAACATCTTGGATTCAAGGACAGGGTAGAACTTCTGTTAGTCTCTGGTTTTCACGTCATGATTTACTAAATTCTAACACATTCTTTCTTACATCTCTAACATAGGAAATTATCTCTTTTATTTAGGTCTTTGTTTCACTAGACTTTCACTCCTGCATGCCTACTAGCTTTCTACACATCCATCCCTTTGATCTCATACTGGCCACGTCTAAGTAGGACGGTTTCCCTTATCCTCCATTGGAGGGCTGGCCTTGGAGGCTCTCTGGCAAACAGCATAGTTTCTTTTCATTCAACCACCATTTATTGAGGGATTCTAAATGCTGGGCACTGTGTTGAGTGCTGGCTGGGGTATAGACACAGGAAAAGACACGTGTTCTTTCCTAGGGCACTCACTGTCAATGGATGAGCTTTTCCTACCTGACCAACTCTTCCTTTCTGGTTCCCACAGTCCATCCAAACCAAATTTTCCTCACCGTTGCCCTATGTGCTCAGTTATCCTTAGTTTAACCTGGAGACATTAATTGAGAGCAACGTCTGAATATCTGAATGGAGTTTCTACCACAGCCCTCTGGGGTTTTCCCTGGAAATTTCCTTCTCAGATCATGAACTGCTTCAGCAACCTCCTAACTCAGCCTCTCTGGCCAGTGTGCTCCATGATGGCTTTCATTGGACCCTGCTGGCACCCAGGTTAGATCATTCTCTTTCATGGAAGGAAGCAGATAATAAACAGTAAGTTAACATTCTATCGGGGGAAGCTTTGCTACTTTTCTGCACTGAGAGCTGAAGAATTTCTATCTTTTCAGTGGCTGGTAGTAGTGAAGCATGAAGGTCCTGGAGTCAGGTCGCATGGGTTCAAGCACTGACCTTGAGCATACCTAGCCATGACCTTGGGCCACTTATTTAAACTCTCTGGGCCTCACTATCCTGTTCTGTTAAATTGGGTTTTATTTATTTATTTATTTTTTAAAGATTTTATTTATTTATTTGACAGAGAGAAAGAGAGAGAGACAGCCAGCGAGAGAGGAGACACAGGCAGGGGGAGTGGGAGAGGAAGCAGCAGGCTCCCAGCGAAGGAGCCTGATGTGGGGCTTGATCCCAGGACTCTGGGATCACGCCCTGAGCCGAAGGCAGACGCTTAATGACTGAGCCACCCAGGCGCCCCTAAATTGGGTTTTAAATAGTACCTTTCAGGATTGTTGGGAGGAGTAAATGAGATTCAGCATAAAATGGATTTAGAAGAATTCAGGTAAAATGCTAAATTAATTATCTATTATTAAAAAGGCTTCACATTCTTTCATGGCTTCAATGAAGATTGACGTGAAATTGGCTTAGGATTTGCTATAGTCCTCTGAATCAATATCCTCAAATAATTATAACACACAAAAAAAGTTCTAATGACTTGATCTAATATTTCCACTTGGGAAATATGTCCTAAGGAAGTAATAATTCAAGATGCAGACAAACTTAGGCACAGAAATATTCACCACATCAATTATTTAAAAGAGCATAAAACCACCTCTATCCCTTATATATTAGTATATTAATATTTAAAATTAAACATATATATGTTTAATATGTAAAATATATATTAAAGATAAAAGTATATTTAAATATATATGAAAATATATTAAATAGATACTTTAAATAAAAGTATATTAAATATATTAACACAAAATATATATTTATATGTAATTTAAATTTTTTCTTGAATTTTCACGAATGTTTATTATTTTATTTACTAGTATATCATCAGTTACTTTTTATT
Organism: Ailuropoda melanoleuca; assembly: GCF_002007445.2. Taxonomy (NCBI): domain Eukaryota; kingdom Metazoa; phylum Chordata; class Mammalia; order Carnivora; family Ursidae; genus Ailuropoda; species Ailuropoda melanoleuca. The sequence goes on from NC_048218.1 coordinate 105,118,563, forward strand.
TAATAGACATTCATTAAAACTCTCCACATAAATGTTTTCTGATGAATGGAAATGCTCATAAGTGAAAAAACAGACTAGAAAAGTGTATGCATAATACAGGCACAACCCTGAAAAAAAGAGCTAATTTATTTGAGCAGTTAACTTTTGGTGATAAGACTATGGGTGATCTCTATAGTTATTTAAACCAGTTTCTTTTTTTCTGCACTGAGCTTGTCAATTTATAATCTTAATGAAAAATATTTTTTAAAATTGACATGGACAAAACAGTGGTTTTATAAAATACCCTTTGCAAATTGAAATCCAGTGAGAATTTTAATTTTTGTAAGTCCTTTGGGGATTCTAAAATGTTTGACGAAGGGGACTGCCTGTTTTTAATAATTTTCCTCACTTAGTAGAAGGCTTTGTACTCTGTGAACATTTGTTTTGTGATTTGTGACATACCGACAAACTGGTTGATGAAATCTTTGAATGTTTAAATTTTAGTAATCAAGCAGAGCAAATGGAAAAATTACAAGAGTTCTTTATTATATATATAAATCTTTTCCTGATTCCTTCTTTCTTTTTATGAGGCTACTGGGTCTGATAAAAATCAGCACACTACGTGTTGTGTGTTTTTACAGACCCAGCAACAGATATAAGGGGACAAAAAGAGAGAAGCCTTGAAGGACTGAGGAAGGACAATGTGAAGAGGCCATCGGAAGCTATTGTAAAAGCCTTTTGAGTTATTGGCAGCATCCGGGACACATGGAAGTTGTGCAATTTCTAAGGCCACAGAACGTGTCCTTGGAGAGTGAGGGTGTGGACCAAGAAAGGAGGGTGAAACTTACTTGGCCTACCCCTACAACAGCTTCCTCATAATAAACTCATCAGCCTTGTCATCACCACTTGTTGAGACAAGGCTCTAAGACGGCACCTGAATATTCTGGAACAGACCCAAACTGGTAGGACCAGGGGACAGTTACAAAGCTGCAGAACCATTGCTGGTTGTCATTTTACCCGGAGCCCAGAGCTCTACCTTGGTTTTCCCCCTTCCTTCCGGGAGTAGAACTGCTATGTTCAGAGAACTGGTTTCCTGGGACCACCCCAACTGTGATGTGAAAACACAGCACTCTCCCAAAATTCCCTCGTCCACCACTCTCATTTCCTGTGCTTGAGCTTCAAGCCCTCACCTAGAAGTTATGAAAAGAACTGTTCTTTAAAGAAAAACAGAACAGTAGCAGAAAACGTCCAATTTTGGAAGGAAAAAACACAATTTTCAGCAAAGATGGCTGAGTTCTCTGGAGACTCTTGTGTGGTTTGAATCCTTTGCGCTGTTTGTAAACATCTTTTTCTTTACTGTTTTTTGTTTTTCACCATCATCGACATCGTCATCATCATAATCTGCTGTCTAATGCCTTACAGTAGACAAAATGCTTTCATGTATATTATTCCATTTAATCTTCACAGGAACCTTACAAAAATTATTATTTTCTTTTTATAGACGAGGAAACCAAAACTCAGAGATTAAATGATTTTTTCCAGCTGGTGACCAGAAAGCTGCTCAAACTCATATTTTCTGACTCTTGTTCATCCATTTGGTCCGAGAATTGACATGCACTATCATGTCACTTGTCCCAAAAGACAAAACCTTGGGGTTGACTTTATTCACACTCAAGCATGTCCTAAATTATGGAAAGCTTCCTTTGGGCACCTTGGCATTCTACTTGTCAATGCTTAGGACGTGCAGCAACCTGCGTGGGATAGGAAGGATTCTGACAGAGAGCTGCTGCTCGGGTTTGGGACATTATTTTAGTCTACTTGCACCATGCTAAAGTGGCAGACTGTTGGCAATATTCTACCCTTAAGGCTTTCTTGATATATTCTCCATAAATACAGTTTTTCCAATGCTTACCTTTGGTTGTACAAAAAGAAGAAAATGTTATTTTAGGCCCAGAAGCAAAGACTAAGAAGGTTATGGGCAAAAAAAATATATTGTCTCAGTTCTCCAAATCTAACATAGACCCCGTAAACATTTCCAGTTCCCAGAGCCCATGTTGGCTCTCTTCAAAGAGCTCCATGCCCTATTTATAACTCAAAAAGACCTCCTTTACCCTGATAACACCTTGGCGTCAGACTCTGAAAAAACAGAGGTGTCAAGGGTCAACTTTTTGTGGAGAGGGGTCAAATTAGCATTTCCTCCTGAGAATTTTCTCTAGTTTTTCTGTTGCTGGTTCTGGCACTCAAAGAAAGCCAGGTTTTCTGTTTATTATTCCTTAGACCTGGATGAGAAAGGACGACTCTGTTGCTCTCAGAGGATGGTAAAACTATTCGATGGCAGAAGTGCAGAGGACATGAAAACTCCCAACTTTGGCAGGCTCTCGTTTTTTCCTGCCTATGTTGGCTTCTTCAGTACGATATGACAGATCTTAGAAGGTTGTAAAAAAGGGTTAGTGAAATTGATCAGTTTGAGTTTCCCTGAAACGCATTTTTATAGGATTTCATGTTTTTGAGTCAAAGATTTGTTGAGCGCCTACTCTGCATAAGGCACTGAAGGAGGTAAAAGGACGACTTACTCAATCATATTCTTCCTTCCCTAGACCGACCCCAAGAGCAAGTGATCATGCTATATGCTTCAGTGGTAGTCAGCAATTACCTTGATCACAGTAGTCGTTCAAAAAATACCTACTGAAGGTCATCTAAGTGCCAGGCAATGCACGAGGTCTTGAGATACAACGGCCCCCCCTACTAAGCTGCCATCAAGGGCTAAGATTCACACAGAAAATAAAGGAATTAAGATGATACCGCATAGCTCTACTGAACTAACAGAAGGTGGAGATTCAGGGGAAGACAGGAATGAGGAGTCCAGGTGGCAGGACATGGGGGGGCAGTCTCTTCCATCCTAAAATCAAACACCTCTCCAGGCTTTAGGTCTTTGAGTTTTGACTCATGATTTAAGCCCTTCGAAGGAGAACCCAGTTGGTTTAGCTTGAGTCATGGGCCTGTCACTTGACTACAGGCACTTGGAGAGATGATCTCAGCACACACATCAATGAAGTGGGAACACACTCAAAGGGATGAGAATGTGTCATCAAATCAAGAGGAACAAATGCAGACAACCGAAACCCAACAAACATATGCTATGCGTGGCAACACACAAAAACCCTTTGTGTCTAGGTTCTGGAACTTAAAAGGGGAATCCTTACTGTAGGTTTTCTCCAGAAAAATTAACTCTCCTCTGCTGACTGATTCCTTGCATTTATCCTGGTGTTCACTCAGGAGGAATCTGGAAATAAATGCCCACAAACCCATTGCTGATGTGTGGTACTAAATTAGGCAGACTAAGAATGGGTAAGGCACAGAATTCTTAAACAGTTAATGATTTTGGCTTTGTGGTCATCTAAGGATTCGTTTGCTTTTTATCTGTGTGTCTGTGCCGAATTTTGTAGTTTCTACAAGTAAAATTTTTTCCTTGGAATTCAGAAAAGTGCATTCCCCCACCTCAATCCTCATTCTTTTGCACACTATGATAGCTACATCATGCAACATCTTTAAGCCTCAATTTTCCCACTTATCAAATGGGCACTAGGCCAATCTAAGTAAAATGGTCTCTTCTGGTCTACATACTTACACAGACATGTAAGTTCTTATTTTCCTTCATAGACCTTAGCTTTCAGTCTGATTGCCCAAGGGAGAAAAAAAAAATTGAAAGTAAGTCAAGTTTAACTCTGGTGCTTACACTCTTTTCCTTTTTTTGTTCTGGGTTTTCTTTTTTTTCCCTCTGTTCTTCATGCCCATTTCCACATTAACCTTTCTCCCCCTTAGCGAGCTCAAGAGTATAAGTGAACAGACACATTTTTTAGGATAGTAAGTCTTAGGATTACAAACATTACCTCCTGAATCCCATTTTTTTTTAAAGATCTTATTTATTTATTTGAGAGATAGAGACAGAGACAGAGAGCGTGGGCGGGATCTGATATGGGTCTCGGTCCTGGGACTCCAGGATTATGACCTGAGCCAAAGGCAGACACTTAACCAACTGAGCCACCCAGGTACCCCTTGAATTCCACTTTTATGCAGGTTGCTCAACTCTCGCTGTAAATGTGGCCACATATTCCAGGGCCTGTAAATGAGGTTTAGCTTTCGACCATGAGAAAATGGACTCTTCCACATAGGCCATGAATCTGATGCTTTCAAGACTTGTATTACAGGCCTCTTCCACGTTCTGAGGATTTGGTCACTTATTCCTCTGCAAGAAGGGGGATTCCAGAGTGCTTCATATCACGTAGTACAAACCACATCTGATTATGTAATACATCATGAATTTGGCTCCCTAGGCAGATCAAGATTCCATATAGTATTATATTCATGTTTTTATGACTCATAGAAATTTTTCTTCCTTGTAAATTTAAATATAAGTGATTTTTAAAAATCTCTAAGTAAGTCCTGGTGGTCCCTAGACATTTTCTATTCCTTGCCCTTCTGTCTTGGGAAAGAATGGCAAAGCCCTGCTCTTTTATCCTTAGGATGCCTTCCAGATCGTTTGCTCACTTTCTCTCCCATCACTTGTGTGGCTGATTAGGTTTCTTCACCTAATACCAAGAGCCTCATTTTTGGAGTGAAATCGTTTTATTTACTTGGAAAAACGATTTCACTCCAACAATGATTTCTCTGGGTATCTCTGGTGAGCAACAGAATTTCCCCAGATTGGTATTTTATAATATTTATGACAACTGATAACAAATTATGAATGTGACAGTATCTCTAGCTTCACCTGGCTTCAGTGAATTTAAAAAAGAAAACCTGTTTGTTTAAGTATTCTAGCAGCCAACATCTGTATTAAACTGCTTTTGTCAATAGTTTAAGATTCTAACATACTTAGGATAGAAGGACCAAAAGCAAAGTCTCTTAGAAAGATTTCATAACCATGAATATTGATGAGCTACCTTGGGAGAAATATTAATAATAGTTATTGAGAAATGACTCTTCAAAAAACTTATTATATTAAAAAATAAATAAAAATAAAAGTATAAAACTGTGTTGAAATAATTTGGAATTTTTTAAAATTTATTTTTATTTATTTTTAAAGATTATTTATTTATTTATTTGACAGGGAGAGAGAGAGAAAGAGCACAGGCAGATGGAGTGGCAGAGGGAGAGGAAGAAGCAGACTCCCTGACGAGCAGGAAACCCAACGTGGAGCTGGAGCCCGGGACCCCGAGATCATGGCCTGAGCCGAAGGCAGACGCTTAACCGACTGAGCCACCCAGGCCTCCCAATAATTTCAAATTTTAAAAAGTATAATGAAATAGTATAAGGAACACTAATGTTATCCTTTTACCCAGGTTCACCTCTTGTTATTGTCTTCTCTCATTTATTTTATCATTTGCCATCCGCTCTCTCATTGAGTACCTACTCTTTTGCCATGGTCTTTACCTGCTTGCTATTTCTAGGAGTCCCGTTCCAGGCTTAGCTCGAGAAGGCAGGGCATCCTTTTTGCTGCAGCAATTGGTTCAGAGATGGGCGTATGACCTCCCTCAGGTAAGTTATAACCAACCGGCATTCGCCTCAGCACATTGTTCTGGAGCACACGGGAAAACAATTCTTTCTCCCTTGGAGTTGTTAAGCTGTAGAACATGAATTTGGAGGTGTTAGGAATCTATTTTCCTACCTCGAAGACAGATGTTGTGACTGAGAATAAAGTGAACAGAAAAGAAAGGAGGACCGACAGAGAGAGCCGAAGATTTCTGGAATCAATATTTACAAGATACCATCCTTGGAAGCCAAAAATTTCCCCAAACCAGGTTGATTTGGGATTGTGTCACATGCCACTCAAACCAGTCTGACTGATCAAGAAGCTATGCCCTTCTCCAAGATTGTAAGACTATTAAGAGTTCAGGAGCTGGGATTTGAACTAAGTTCTGTCTTAGGTCAAACTCCTCCCCCTTTCAAGTGGAGAATATGCCTTTCAATTGCTACTGGGAGCTGAAGAATAAGGAGGAGAGAATTGCACACATGCAACTTTTTAAGAAATATTATCTCAGTAAACCAGTTTGTTTTTCAACATGTTTGGCACATCTGTCCTTGCAGAATACCATGCTCATTTTAAAATTCACTGAAGAAAGAAGTAGAAATCAGAATAACTTCCTGTGTAATAGTTACAAATTAATTGGGGGGGGAGACATAAAAGTCATAAAAAGTAAAACAGGAGAAAAAGACAAATTGAGAAGTTTGATCATTTTAAAATGAATGAAAAATCACTGAAAATTTTTTGTGTGAAGTAAAAAGTTAAAGACCACATCACAGAGACACCTGGGTGGCTCAGTCAGTTGAGTGTCTGCCTTTGGCTTGGGTCGTGATTCCAGCAGGGTCCTGGAATTGAGCCCCAAATTGGGCTCTCTGCTCAGTGGGGAGCTTGCTTCTCCCTCTCCCTCTGCCTCTCCCCCTGCTTGCGTGCTCTCTCTTTGTCAAATAAGTAAATAAAATCTTAAAAAAAATAATAAAGGCCATATCATACACTCAAATCATTGTTCATTTCTGGTGTTTCCAACACTATCTGAAGAGTGACTGGCCTCAGATCCTTTAGGTACATAGCACTAGAGTTATCTTAACTCTCTCTTTCTTGCCTCCATTAAAATGTCCCTAAATAAGTCCCAGTGATTCGGTTTCTGGAATATCATTCTGTCTTTAATATCTCCATGGGCCTGGGCATTTAAAATCAAGCCAGGACTGTTGCAATAATATATTTGCTATCCTTCTGCTTTCAGGCAGGGGGAATTTGTCACCCAAGAATGTACTAAACTAGTGTTTTTTAAGGTATGGACCTCTATCCACAAGTACATCATAGAATTAATTTAGTAGGACATGACCAGTATTTTTAAATGGAATGGATTAGAATAAAATAAAAAAGAACAGAGGAGGAATATTGCAAGGATAGGTATTGCAGTTGAACACTTTCATACAGACATGGGAACGAGTATTGGTACAGGTATTGAATTAGAGCCAGGTAGCAGTGTGAATGTGTATGCGAACACGTGGGTCCTGAGTTGTTGGATAGAATATATTTCTTTCAGTGGGTTATGAATAGAAATGTTTGAAAGTCAATGAACTGGACAAAGCAGTAATCAATCAAATCAATCAAAGAGAATGTATTAGCAAAATTTGTAGCTTGTGCAAACATTGCTGTAAGAATTATCATTATAAAATACAAATTTGCTTTTGCACAATTAAAATGTGCATGCGAACACGTGGGTCCTGAGTTGTTGGATAGAATATATTTCTTTCAGTGGGTTATGAATAGAAATGTTTGAAAGTCAATGAACTGGACAAGCAGTAATCAATCAAATCAATCAAAGAGAATGTATTAGCAAAATTTGTAGCTTGTGCAAACATTGCTATAAGAATTATCATTATAAAATACAAATTTGCTTTTGCACAATTCTCACCAGGAAAATTACAGTTGAATGCAAATTTCCATAAGTTCTAAGCATTTTCACATATGCTTCAAGGTTGGCCACCAGATGATACTTTCTGTGAAATAATCTTTATCTGCCGTTATTCTCAGAGCATTACTCCCGTCCTTTTCTCTGCCAAGTGATAATAGTACTTCCCTTCAGAATCTCGTTCAAAACATAACTTCTCCACAAAAGGTTGGGAACTTTGTTCTTGGAGAAAGTTAGCTCATATCTCATTTGATCAAAATATTTTTTACTTATTACTAAAACAGAACATGCTTATTATAGAAAATTTAAGAAATATAGAGAAAAAAGTATAAAGAGAGAGAAAGGGAAAATCATCCATACTGATCTAGAAGGATCCATCATTATCATTTGGGGTAGCTAGAAATCATCTCTAGATGGTCACAGAAATTTTTCCTTTTGAGATGTTGAAAGGGGAGTCATAATAATTCCCCTCCAGTTTTCCCATTGAAAGCTTAAATAAAATATAAACAATGTGGGCACAAATCTTTGATAATTAAACAATTAATAATTATCACTTTTGAGACTCAAGTACAAGAAGAACAGGGATTTAATCAAGATTACCGGTGATTACCTGTGATTAAAGGACATTTATAAGAATTGGTGTAACATTACAATGTTTCATTGATTGAGTCAATTTCTCTTTAATTCAGAAAAGCTAATTTTTAGCGTCACAATAATGTTTTGGCTTGGCAAAAATACGATATACACAGTAATTAAACCTGGTGATATGTTGAAAAATTTGTGAAAACAAAACGTGGGAAATGCTAGACTAAATCCTTCAGAGAAAACCGGGTTTGGACTTGTAGTGAGCACTAGATCAAATTTCTGTAGTCTTCCCCATCCTGTCTGCTAGCCATCCTTCCAAATAAATTAATGATAAAGCTAGCAAAAATAACAAGAGTTTTTTCTTTAATGTGGATATATTTTCATTCCCTTACTTGTATATCATGGGAAGGAAATCTGAGGTTATGAATATTAAATTTCCTGGTCTGGTTTACAGTCTCATCTCTGTGTCTTGTGCCCGCATTTTGGGCCACATTTGAGCTCCCATTCACATCAAATGGTGATTTGCCCCGAGGCAGGGAACTGATGGGTTTTAGGAACAGAATGAGGGTTTGCCCTATTGGGAATAAGTAAAGGAAAAGAAAGTTAGCTTTTGTTGAAGAAAGCAAAAAAGTCTGTCCAGAAGTTGGAATAAAAAAAATAAAACTTTTTCAGAAATCTTTGTTATTTGATGTAGAAACCAAGGTGATGTTTGAAGTGAACAATTTAGCAGTTTTTATTCAATGCCTTCTAGAAACACTAGTATCTATCTGTAAGCAGCAGTGTCCTGGGGTCTCTGTGGTCTTCTCTAAAAGTCTTTTCTTATCATAGGTCTTGAAAACTTGTGATGGGAATTTAACAAAACACTCAGTGTTTAAGAAATTAAGATTTCATCGTAGGCTTTCCTGGGGGGAGGGGAAGATTAAAAAAAAATTACTGCATACTTCAGCAAATATGACCCTTAGGGAACTGGAAAATCACCAAAGAAGTGGAAAGANCAGGTCTTGAAAACTTGTGATGGGAATTTAACAAAACACTCAGTGTTTAAGAAATTAAGATTTCATCTTAGGCTTTCCTGGGGGGAGGGGAAGATTAAAAAAAATTACTGCATACTTCAGCAAATATGACCCTTAGGGAACTGGAAAATCACCAAAGAAGTGGAAAGAAAATCATTTTACTGTATTCCTCTAGGAAAGTTCTATAAAAGATAGGGCAGAGCCTGCTTTTGATTGATTTTCTACCCAAACTAACAGAAGCGAAAACTCAACCACCTTAGATGGGAACAGAGGTTAGTATTCTATGCTTATGGTCCGCCTTGTTTCCCATGGACATTGCGTTTCATCCCAGGCAAGTCATTTGTCCCGTAAGTCCCCTGCCTGTCTAGCCTCTTCCCAGGGAAAGGATGGAAGGTAGCGTCTGTCACACTGAACTGTTTGAAATTGCTTGTAATAGGTAGTAGGTAATAGATATGTTATTACTTTATCCCCTACAATTCTGCTTTGAGGTCAGCACTACTATCCACAGGAAGCTGATGAGAAAGGAGGTCAGAGGGTAATGTAATTTGCCTAAATGAGGGTCACTTGGCTTGTCTATGTGGGAGTTGGGGTTCAAATAAGTTCTGACTCTGACAACAGTGATGAGTTCATCAGGAAACAAAAGTTATAAAGACATCCCTGAAATGTTTCCTCGGAGGTTCAAAGTTAAAAGTGACTCACAAAGCATGTTCAGGTGGGAAGAGGATCTCTTCTTTCTGAAAGAAAAGGGGAAGATGGGGAAAGCTAAATGTAGAAGATCAAAATTAATTACTGCAAGGGAGGGGGCGCCTGGGGGGCGCAGTCGTTAAGCGTCTGCCTTCGGCTCAGGGTGTGATCCCGGCGTTCTGGGATCGAGCCCCACATCGGGCTCCTCCGCTGGGAGCCTGCTTCTTCCTCTCCCACTCCCCCTGCTTGTGTTCCCTCTCTCGCTGGCTGTCTCTATCTCTGTCAAATAAATAAATAAAATCTTTAAAAAAAAAAACAAAACAAAATTAATTACTGCAAGGAAGAATAGAGTCAACTGTGTACAACATGCCATTTACCTGGGACAAAATAAAAGCAGTGATTTGCCTCTTAATGAAGAATGGCAAGATGTAGTGTATAAATGCAATGGCATTTCAGAATAAAAAAGGAAATTTAGAAACTCAAGGGAACACAGACAGTTGAATTTTAAAAAGTCTTGGGGGGCGCCTGGGTGGCACGGGGCGCCTGGGTGGCACAGTGGTTAAGCATCTGCCTTCGGCTCAGGGCGTGATCCCGGCGTTGTGGGATCGAGCCCCACGTCAGGCTCTTCTGCTATGAGCCTGCTTCTTCCTCTCCCACTCCCCCTGCTTGTGTTCCCTCTTCTCGCTGGCTGTCTCTATCTCTGTCGAATAAATAAATAAAATCTTTAAAAAAAATAAAAAAAATAAAAAAAAATAAAAAGTCTTGGAACCCTTCATCATAAACAGTGTTAGAACACTTTAATAGTGTCTAACAAATCGACCCAAATTATGATTCTAGGACTTTATNGTCTTGGAACCCTCCATCATAAACAGTGTTAGAACACTTTAATAGTGTCTAACAAATCGACCCAAATTATGATTCTAGGACTTTATTTTTGGTAAGCTGTAGGAAACGAACACATGAAATGAGTTTTTGGAGTTCATTTACTGATGGGCAGATGTACTTGGGTCTTACTTTTTTACAACCTGGAATGTTTGCTCTGCCAGTTGGTTTATTATGGATAGTTCCTTCTCTATGAGATTCAGACCAAATACACTGAAGAAATAAATTTTTCTGCCTTTGAGTGAGCTTATTATTATGTATGTAAATGATCAGCATTCTTTTTTTTTTTTAAAGATATATATATTTTTTTATGTGACAGAGAGAGAGCCAGCGAAAGAGGGAACACAGCAGGGGGAGTGGGAGAGGAAGAAGCAGGCTCCCAGCAGAGGAGCCCGATGTGGGACTCGATCCAGGCACGCCGGGATCACGCCCTGAGCCGAAGGCAAATGCTTAATGGCTGCACTACCCAGGCGCCCCCCTCCTTTTTTTTTTAAGAAACATTCACTGAAAGCCAAACCTTGACTCTATTCTCTGCATAATTCTCCAGGCCACTTAGTTGAGTAAAATGTGCTCAGTCAGTCACTCCAGAGGTAGTCTCTTCCTCTTGGAACAGTCTAGAAGTGAGGTTAACCAGTGTCCTTATATTACCCATGGGCTCTGCATGTACAGTGACAAAAAGTCACAAAAACCTATTACTATTTTTTTAAGAGTTCAATACTTTTTCTTTTAAAAATTTTATTTCCTTTAAATCTACACTAGGGATCTAATATATAGAGCTGTGCTTAAACAATACAGTGGTTATAAAAGTATCTCTCAAAATACGAAAGTGTTGTAATGCACTAGATAGCAAATTCTTAAATGTTGATCAAAGTACAATTAAACAATTCTCAATGCCACGAGTGAAAAATTGTTAGGGAAAAAAAAGCTAATTCTTAAACATTAATATATTGCCTTTTTATTGTTTTGTTTTGTGTTATTGATCTTCATTTTTAAAATTCTTTTTCCAGCCATTGTCTGACTTTTTAATCACCTGTTACCCAAGAAAGGTACCAGAGGCTTGGTTCAATAAACAGCCTGGATAGGAAAGAAACTCTGAAACTTATATCAGTCTTAGATTAATTACAATAATGGACAAGACCGAGCTGGGATTAGTGTCAGTTTCCTTGGAGCAAAATTTAGGGGGGCATGGAAAAACTCGAAATTAAAATAATATTTATTTCAAGATTTTATTTATTTATTTGAGAGGGAGAGAAAGAGAGAGCATGAGGGTGGGAGGGGCAGAGGGAGAAGCAGACTTCCTGCTGAGCTGGGAGCCTAATGTGAGACTCGATCCTGAGACTCCGGGTTCATCACCGATGCCGAAGGCAGATGCTTAATGGATTGAACCACCCAGGCGTCCCTTAAAATAGTATTTTAAAAATAAATACAAATCCATAATGAACAACATCGAAATTTTAAATTTTTAAAATTTTACCACCCTGCGTTATTGTATAACTGGGACAGTTGTTTCTAATCAGCCCGTAATTCTCAGCCAGTGGGGGCCTCATAGCGTCTGCCAGCTGGGTGTGAGGGTTGACAATGGCGTGTGAACAGTATTTTGATTGTAGAACTTCCATTAGGTTTTTCTACTTGGTTTAAACTATGAGAGGATATTTTGATAAATATATATAGATGTGCACGTATTTTTTCTTTTTTCTTTTATTTTGCCCACACATATGTTTTTCTTTTGCCTCACTTCCAACATGGCTCTGCCCACCACTGATAATGGAGTGGGTTTCAAGCAGCTGACAATTCAGAATTCATCTATTTACAGTTAGGTTTGAAGATGAGTTCTGGGAATTTGCCTCAGACAAGCTAGAGGTTATTTCATGGGAATCTAAAAGAATTATAACTCGAACTAGTTTTCCTATGAACATTTTGGAATGCCAAGGTCTATCTTTGCACTGCTTCAAGCAAATAGATGTATGCCCAATCCCTAGTAGAGTACTTGCCATGAATTAGCTGCCCAATACGTATTAGTTCTCTGAGCTGGCAAATTCCCACAGGTGGAAAGAATACTGGGGTTTCAATTGTTTAGTAATAGTAGTAATAGGGGTGCCTGGGTGGCTCAGTTGTTAAGCGTCTGCCTTCGGCTCAGGATGTGATCCCAGGGTCCTGGGATCGAGCCCCGCATCAGGCTTCCTGCTCTGCTGGGAGCCTGCTTCTTCCTCTCCCACTCCCCCTGCTTGTGTTCCCTCTCTCGCTGGCTGTCTCTCTGTCACATAAATAAATAAAATCTTTCAAAAAAATAGTAGTAATAAATACTAATCACTAAAATTTATTATGAATACCTGATAACCTCAAAAAAGCTCTTCTTCCTCCACCACCACCTCCCCCTTCTTCTTCCTTTTTTGTCGGCCTTCTATATTACCTTTCAAGGCTAGGATGCCTTAAAAGGCTGGGTCCCAGCTCTCAAAAGCAAAATTAAATATAACCAAATATCTATTTCCCAGATCCTTTTCCCTACAGGCAAAAACTAATAAAAGACACGGCACCTAGATTTCTCTTTGATTCTGCCTTATCTCAATGTGTAAGACTCCTTGAGGTCATGTTCAATGCCTTGAATATCATACATTTTTTTAATAAATGCTTACTGAATTAAGTGTCATGAATCTGAGTTGCAGCAATGGCCTGACTACCAATTTTTGGCTTGTTTGTTGCCCAGGTTTCAGGGGATGGTGGCTTTCATGTGCCTGGCTAATATCTGTCTTGCACAGCACAATGCTTCGTATGGGGATTATCAAAAGTACTGGCAAAGAGCCAAGTCCCCAGGAAACACAACCTACACCATGCTGTGTGGGGTCCCAGGAAGAAGTTCAAAAGATTTCTAGGCAAAGTAACCTTGTTGTTTGGTTAGAAGGGTTCAGGGTAGCCTGAATCCCTCACCTGCATAGCACAGACCTTTTTTTCTGCATAAAATATCAGAATTAGAGAAAAATGAAAACTTGTGTATTGCAGAAAAACCCAGAAATATAGGGTAAGAGCAAGCTGTAATGCAACTTTTCTTTTTCTTTTTCTTTTTTTTTTTTTAAAGATTTTATTTATTCATTTGACAGATAGAGACAGCCAGTGAGAGAGGGAACACAAGCAGGGGGAGTGGGAGAGGAAGAAGCAGGCTTCCAGCAGAGGAACCTGATGTGGGGCTCGATCCCAGAACACTGGGATCACGCCCTGAGCTGAAGGCAGATGTTTAACCACTGAGCCACCCAGGTGCCCCCAGAAGGCAATTGTATTTCCATGGCACTCCTTGGTTCTAGCAGCCATGCTGGCCACACAGGAGTTCTGAGCCAATTTCACCAGAGTTCCTCCATGACTGGAGCAGACAGAGCAGCAGAAAACTCCGAGTATCTTGTTTTCTCCTATACTTGGGGGGGTGAGCCTTGTGATGCATCTTCTTTTTTAATTTTTTTTTATTATATTATGTTAGTCACCATAGAGTACATCCCTGGTTTCTGATGTAAAGTTCAATGATTCATTAGTTGCGTATAACACCCAGTGCACCATGCAATATGTGCCCTCCTTACTACCCATCACCAGTCTATCCCATTCCCCCACCCCCCTCCCCTCTGAAGCCTTCAGTTTGTTTCTCAGAGTCCGTAGTCTCTCATGTTTCATTCCCCCTTCTGATTACCCCCCCTTTCTTTATCCCTTTCTTCCCTACCGATCTTCCTAGTTCTTATGTTCCGTAGATGAGAGAAATCATATGATAATTGTCTTTCTCTGCTTGACTTATTTCACTTAGCATTATCTCCTCCAGTGCCGTCCATGTTGCAGCAAATGTTGAGAATTCGTTCTTTCTGATAGCTGAGTAATATTCCATTGTATATATGGACCACAGCTTCTTAATCCAGTCATCTGTTGAAGGGCATCTCGGCTCCTTCCATGATTTGGCTATTGTGGACAATGCAGCTATGAACATTGGGGTGCATATGGCCCTTCTCTTTACTACGTCTGTATCTTTGGGGTAAACACCCAGTAGTGCAATGGCTGGGTCATAGGGTAGTTCAATTTTTAACTTTTTAAGGGACCTCCACACTGTTTTCCAGAGTGGCTGTACCAACTTGCATTCCCACCAACAATGTAGGAGGGATTCCCTTTCTCCACATCCTCTCCAGCAATTGTGGTTTCTTGCCTTGTCTATTTTTGCCATTCTAACTGGCGTAAGGTGGTATCTTAGTGTGGTTTTGATTTGAATTTCCCTGATGGCTAATGATTTTGAACATTTTTTCATGTGTCTGTTAGCCATTTGTATGTCTTCATTGGAAAAGTGTCTGTTCATATCTTCTGCCCATTTTATGATTTGTTTATTTGTTTCTCGTGTATTGAGTTTGAGAAGTTCTTTGTAGATCTTGGATACCAGTCCTTTATCTGTGGTGTCCTTTGCAAATATATTCTCCCATTCCGTGGGCTGTCTCTTAGTTTTTTTGACTGTTTCCTTGGCTGTGCAGAAGCTCTTTATCCTGATAAAGTCCCATAAGTTCATTTTATCTTTTGTTTCTCTTGCCTTTGGAGATGTGTCATGAAAAAGTTTGCTTTGGCTGATGTCGTAGAGGTTGCTGCCTATGTTCTCCTCTGTAATGCAACTTTTCTGAATGGAAGGCTAGAGAGGAACTTACCATGCAGGTAGCTTGAAGATCTACCAATAAATTCTAAGTTTCTGGTGTCCCCTTCATTTCTCATAACCCAAAATATGATGGATGATGGTGAGAATTTTAATCTCTTTATCAGGCTGGTAGGCCATAGATAAGGGGATGGGAAATTTCAAGACTCATAAGCAACAACCTTAAGTATGTGAAACCTTAAGAAACAAGTCAAGGAATAATAATCTAGATCAAGTAATGTCGAATGTTTTCATATAGTGTACATACCTTCTGGTTTTAAGGGCAGCCCAAGGAAATATGTCTAAAGGAACTCCTTGAGGATAAATCATGATGGTTATTTGTACACCGCCCCCCTCCAATATGCAATTAGTCTCTGAGAAAACAAAATCAACCATATGATGCTGCTTAAAACCTAATGAGATGTTATGCATAGAGTAGGTATTTAAAATTTTGGAAGTGAGAGTTCAATATTGGTTATGTTCATATGCAAACCCCTTATCAGCAGTATGTTATATGGTTTTGAGTTTTGCTCAGTAGAGAAATGTATATATATATTTCCCCGATCAAAATAATTATTTTCCTTTTACTATGTGGTCATTAATAATCCCACTAAATTTAAACGTATTCTTCAATTCACAATGTACAATATAAATGATGACTCTCTTACTCTTGTTTTCTTAAGATATCCAAAATCTGAAATGAAATACTATTTTGATTGCTTGCAAAAACAACAACAACAAAAAACCCCAAAACAAACCAAAATAAAAACCAAACTATGAACCTTATAAAATAGTGTTAGTTACAGAGGATAAAACTTGACCATGTATTATTGATTTTACACAGGTAATCTTGAAGAGTATAAAGCTGGCTTAGAGTGTCCTAAAACATAAAGTTATTAGAGGAAATATTTTTGGTGCCTTGAGCACAGAACAATTTGACCTGGATCTTGAAAGCCATAGAGCCTAGTTTTAAAGTGATAGGTAGTGGCAGAGCTGGTATTACCGCTGCTGTAAAGGGAAAAAGAATTTTAGTAGCATTTTGCACTTGAAGTCCATTGATTGAAATGGAAGGAGGGTCATGAGAGAGACTGTGAAAGTGAAGGATCAGTCGCATTTTCTTTCAATCTAGTTGTCTGGCACAATAATAGGTCAAACACCTGAATGTACAGCATTTGAAAATAGAAACTTCTAGGACTTCCCGACCCTTTCCGTGTATTCACAATAGAGATGTCCATGTTGTGATTCCAGTGGAAGAGAGATGGTCGGCATACTCAGGCCAGTGTGTTGCTTAATGAGAGGAGCGACATCTCTGGCTTTCACTAGTTTTTAAAGAAGTCTCTGAAAATACTGATGTTCAGTTTGATTTTCAGCTGGACATTGAGAAGATGTTAACTTCCCAGGTCAATCTGAGTCATGTTAAAAATAGTCTGGTCAGTGTGGTTGGTTAGCTGCAGGTGTTTGGCTGTGAAAGTTGAGGAAGCACAAACATGCAGCTAGAACATTGTGGTGATGTGAATGGTTCCTAATGATGTGAATGGAAACTCAGAGAAAACAGCATTTATTACCAATTTATTTCCTTTTCAGAAGTGTCTCTGTGATGCCAAACATCTGGATGAAAAGCAAGAAGGCTCAGAGAATCCTTTGCAAAGATTGTTTTCCTCATCCACCCAGTCATTCATTTATTCAACAAACATTTATCAGGTATTTATTGTAGACTCTCCAAAGAGCTTGGTCAGGCAGGAAGTTACGTACACCTCCTAATATTATTATAGGACTTAGAAAGAAATGGGAAAGTGCCACAGGAGAGGTGTAACGAAACTATCACACCTGCGCAGACTACGTATATATAGCTGGGAGGCTCAAGGACACCTCCTGGATAAGCCAGCTTTGAGCTGAACTTTAAACTGAATGTTTTTATTCTAATTAGAGTTTGAGTTATGTAACAGACACTCTTTCAGTTGCAAAGTGTGGACAACACAACTAAAACTTGACTTAAGATCCTGGGGAGGGCAAAATCCGTTTGAGCGCGATGGTTCTCATTCAAGCCACGTGACCGGAATGCAGTAGGAGCGTTTCTCCTACTGAAGGGAAAGGGAAGGGGAGTGCTGTGCTTGCTCCAGAATGTGAGGAGAGATTGGCTTATAAAGCTGGTATTTATTAAGCAATAGTCTAAGGTGTGATGCTGTAAAGACAGGTGCAGCTGTAAATGTCAGAAGAAAGAAGAGAAAGAAGTAGGGGGTAGGAAGCTATTGCAGTAGGAGAGGCAAGGAAAGATAAAAAGGGCTTGGGATTTTATCGTGACAGTGAAGTTAGAAGGGGTGGGTGTGTATTCTAGATCTCTCTCTCTCTCTCTCTCTCTCTGTGTATTTTGTGATTTCAACCTCTCCATTTTCACATGGTCTTCTTTTTTGTGTCTCTGTGGACAATAATTTTAAGACAAACTGCTGGTGGACTCTCAAGGAATGAACAAACCCATCACATGGATACACTCTCTTACCCTTCTCTGTAAGTAAATCCATAAGACACACCAAAATCCACTTTCAAAAAGAACCAATTTTGGTTAAATGTTTTAATTTTTTTTCTTGATGCATCTGACCCTTAAAAATTCAGAGAACTAACTCAACGTTTAGATGTTTCTCCTCTAATCAAAAACAAAGGAGCTAAAAAAATACATACTTTAAGGAAATTTTAATTATATATTTTTGGATTACCAAAAATTCTTTACGCACACACATGTTGTTTTGTAGAAACTGGAAAGAACTCCTTGAGCTTGTTGTCTTAAGAATAGGAAGTTTTATTTTGCCAAGTATAATGGAGTGTAGATGCCAAGAGTTTCAAGTTTTACTTAAAATTAAGTTACAACTCAGATTTGAGGAAACTTGACAAAAATCTGGCAAAATGTCATCATTGGAAAACAAAAGCAGCTTATAACTGATGGATTTCTTGGTACCTAACAAAATAATCAAAAGGACAATACAGTGAACGCAGATGGAGACCTGATTCTTCAAGACTGGCAGCTAAGCCATCATGAATCTCTGAAAAAAATCCTTGCAAATTGGGGGAAATTATTTTTTAAACATAATGTTTCCTCATAATTACATAATCATAACCACATAACTTAAATTTCTTAAATGCCAGGTGCTTTGATAAGGGCTTTGCAAACTTAATTCAATGCAGTCCTTTCAACAGAAGTAGAAAGTAGGTGAATTGTGACTTATAATCATTTCACTGTTGGGAACTCTGAGCGAGAGAGATGTTAGGTAACTTCTAGCTTATACAGCCAGCAAGAAGTGGGTCTGGGATTTGAACCTCAGGATCTGATGGTAGGGCCAGGCTTTCATCTGGTTATTACGATGTGGACTGCTAGAATACAAATGTGTGTTTTCTAAGGAAAGAGCATGAGTACTAATGACCAGTTAGCCTCTCTCTGGTGAAAAGGACTTTTGGTATTCCTTTGGTTCAGTGTGGAAAGTCCTGTAGATTAAATTATGGAAAATTTTCTGAGTTCTAATTTATTACCTTTATACCTGTGCTACTTAATCTTTTCTACATCTCTGACTGCTTCAATTAAATAAAAGCTGAGGGTATTCTTTCCATTAAAAAAATACATGCACAGAAACCACTGCTTAGAGCTTCTGAAGATTTATGGGTTCCAAGTAACTTAGAAGGTTAAAGCCTCATCTTCCCCTGTAGCATCACCTTCTTAGAAAATTAAATTTTGGGTAATTACCAGACTGGAAGAGTCCCCTGACCCTGCAACAAGCTTCACTTATTTATTAGATGTGTTACTTAGTAGATCAATAAAACTGTAATGCTTAATTACTCTTGCTCTTTTCTAGGTATAAAGAGAATTCACTGACTTGAGCAGGTCTCCATGGTGGAGGATAGATGTTTGAATTGAACTGGGTAATCTCATACGCCACTTGGAAAGTTGTCCTGAATTTCAATGATGCATTTGAAATCTGACTGTATAAATGCCTGAGTCTGAGTAACCAGGGGCTCTCAAACTCCAAAGGGTATTAAATGCACGACTTTAAAAAGGTTAAATATACCTGTGTCAGTCAGCCCTTGCTTAGTCTAGTTCTGTCCCTACGAGTGGCTGGTGCATTCCAGCACTCCCTTGGCTGGGATGCCAAACCCCAGAACTGAAGAGCTGTCACCTTGACCAGATATTGGTAATTTTCATTCCTTCATCAAGTGGGGGTAGTTAAGCCTGGCTCCTCTACATAGAATTGGGACTTTTCTAAGTTGCTAGTGTCTTTCTGACATCAGGTCTTTCTGACACCAGAAAAACCCAGCGTTGTTTCTGATTTTTCTCACTGCATCCCGGGAGGATTACCAGCTCCTGCATCTGGCACACTTTCTTTGTTCCACACCCTGCACTCTTGGTCACCTCTCATAGACAGGTGACCTCTAACTCATAATGAATCCATTCTCCTCGTGAGTTGGTAATTAACAGCCAGATCTTCCTCAGTGAGAGTCTGGGGGAGAGGAACCATTATTACCCTTGTCTTCACATTTCCCTCACTCCTACAGCTCTATGTCTCAGTTTCATCTTCCACAAAATTAGGACAATAATCTTAGTGATCCACAGGATTATTAGTGAGGACCAAATGAGTTAATGTGTATGGAAAACGTAGAACAGGGTCTGGCACTATCAGAATGTTGGCCGTGGTTGTTCTAACAGTATTGGTAGTGTTTTTATTGCCCTGGCTCGAGCTCAGTCAAGAATGATGTGTGGCCAGTCTCCAGCTACAGTTAATGGTAGACTACGCTTAATAATAGCCAGTTTGAGAGGAAAAACTCGAACATATTTATTCAATAATTTTTGTGATATCCGTGATGTGCCAGGCTCTGTGTTATCTGATGACAACTCCTACAACCTAATAAAGTCAGAGGAGTTGTGTTAAAAAAATAACCGGAAGTGTCACAAAGATATATCCAGAATATAATGTGACGCATGCCTAGGAACTCGGTCAGTGGAGTGAATGGTTTCCTGTCTACCATGGCCAAAGCAAAGATCCCTTCCCCACAGAGCTCCTGCCCTTATAATTGACAACACTCTTCGTTCTCTTCTCTGCTCTTCTTTCTTGTCTGGGCTTCCCATGGACGACCACAGTGTCTCATTCATTTAGAGCCATTTAGTCATTTCTCAGACATGGTGAACAGTGATGCTTTGCTCCTCTGACCTTATTTACCACAGTTCTTGACTCTCCTATCAGTTCTGTAAGTTGATTCAGTCTAATGGATTTGTTTGGTGTCTAAGTTGTGTTGGGTATTGAGGTAAAAAGGTGAATATTAAGCTGTTTTGGTCCTTTGAGGAGCATTTTAATTCCATATGGAGGAGACAGACCCCAAAGCAGGGCATCTCACTATGTTACGGGGAGTCTGAGTCCACAGGGTACCGTGGCACCCAGCGATGTTCCAGCTTTCCCTCCACCCCCCGGTTCTCATTACAGCACGTACCACCCATTATGTGAAAACATGGTGTTCCTGACTCACAGCCTGTAGGAGTTGTACTCTGCGTTTTATATTCTGTTTTTTCCAGTACTGGTAATGGGGTTGTACTGAATCATTTATTTACACTTTCTTGGCCAGTTTGACATATGACATGTATTTACTGACGGAGAAAACACATGTAGTTTGTGAGTGTGGTGCAATGTTTTTTCTTTGGAAATAGAAACAAGAGAGACGTCATGTAAGTTTTACCAGGAAGAGTTACCCGGATGTCCTTCAGTGGGTCCCAAGTACTTGTGCATTACCTGTATTACCCCTTCTGTGTGTACATGCGCATGCATGCGTGTGGTGGAGGGTGGGAACAACGCGATAACATCTACACGATGTACCTATTTGAATAGTATTTGGGGCAAAGGCAAACAAGTGGCACATCACTAATTTGGACCCTTTTCCATGTTTATTGCCACATTTATTTCTCTGGACTAAGCATTTGTATTTTCATTAATCCTTAGTGTTTGTTATAATTTCTTGTTTCGTGCATTTTTAAATCAATCTGGATCTAGGTTCAGTCAATATTTCATATAGTGCAGGAATTGCATTCACTTTATTGGTTTTGCACTGCTCACCTAGTTCTGGAATAACTTTCATTTCCTTATCCTTACTGTGCCTGCAGTTCTGGCTGAGAAAGCAGCCCCACCTTCAGGCTGGGGTCTCCTCACAGCGCTCCTGATCGGTCTTTCACCTTTCCCCAAACAGCGTCTGCCCGTTTATTCTTTTCCATTTTGTTCACACTGTTTATTCTGTCTGGAATATCCTCTCTCTTCCCTATTCTCTGCCTAGAAAACTTCTCATCTTTCAAGGCCCATCTCTGATTTGGCCCACTTGAGATGCCTTCTCCACCCTTCCTGTGCTGGGTTTCCGCTGCACTCTATACCAACCTTGGCTGTGTGCAATCCCCATAACTCAGTACTTTAACGACTCATTTCTGTTTGTTTTCTTTTTTAAATCAACACAAGTTGAACTCCATTTGAATAGGAAACTTCAGGTCATCCGACATTTTCCTATTACCTAACACAGTGCCTGCCATATACAAGGCTCTCAGCCATGAACCAAATGAGTACACTTTGTAGTAATATTTAAAGAAATATCAAGAAGAGTATTATGTGGCTCTTTTCTCATAACCGTACTCAACTGTGTCAATCATTGATTAGTTCTTCTTCGGTCTCCCTCATTCTTCTTTAATATCGATCTCCATCTCTCTTCTATATATACTTGCTTTTAGAACTGCAAAGCATTAGCACCTGATGTGTTTATAGTTGCCTGGCAGTTTGATGTATTAATATTTTAAGTACTTTTGGGCTTAATAGCCTCTCTTTCTCTAAACTACATGCATTGGTGAGATAATACCGAATGCCTTCTCAGTGTTCCTGTCTCCGAAATGCTCTAGCTGTTCAATCCTTCTTGAAACTATTTTAAAGGCAGAAGTGGCTTTTTGTTATTCTGTCTATTAATTTAAGGGGTGATTTTGAATCATGATCTCCTTCCTTACTGGTTCCACATCTTCATTTTTTTTTGGTGATCAAAATTCATGAATAAAGATCAGGACTCTTAATTTTTCTCAATCATCCTAACCTGTCAGGATCCTCCTTTTCCAGTCAAAGCAAGACTTTTCTCCCAAGTTGTGATTCTCACTCTACCAACTCCTCCCTCATGATGGAAGAAACTTCTATACATTGAAGAGGCTTCACAGATTCTGTTATTATTTTTAAAGCTAGATCTTGTCAGACACCTGTTTTTTGTTCACAAGGAAGCACTGCCATTTTCTTCTGAATGTCATGGGGGTGGAAAATGACCTTCCAAACAAAAACATAAACTTTTTTTTTAACATATGCTGATAGAGAATGTAGTGTCAAAAAAGATTTCCTTTTCTGATAAATCAAACTCCAATTCATGAATTATTAAAATTATTCCTTCCTGCTGTGGACATGAATTTCTAAAGTGTGTGTGTGTGTGCGCGCGCGTAGACATTAATTACTGACAGATTGGGGAGTAGAACAAATCATGGCAACAATTCCTTTTAATAATAATTTATATACTAGAATGTAAATAAATATTTGGAAGAAAAAAAATTACATATCTATGTCTCCTTCCTTTTCCTAATCCTGTTCCCTTATTATTTTAATTGTGTCTACCTTTACTACTAATGCATGAATGGGCTTTTGCTAAATCATCTTTCACTCGAAAAATAAAAGCTGTGAAATACAAACACACTTTCAAGTTAATAATAATAAGCTAATATTTATTGAACACTTATCATGTAACAGGCACTCTGGTAAGGATTTTCTCATTTTGGTCATGAATTATAATCAAAATGGAAACACTAAATGAAATACTTGAAAGCAAAGTAGAAGTAATACATTTACAGGCCACAGACATACCCTGATAATTTCTTTTGTCCTTCTATAAGCACAGCCCTCAGTCTGTATTTGATCTTTGGTCATCACAGACAAATTAATCTCCCTCTCTTTTCTTGCCTTCATTTCAGACACAGAACCTTAAAGAAATATTTAGTGTTTCTGGGATACCATGCCAATCAAACATTCTTAGTGTATCAGTACCCCATATACACTCAGGGAGGCTGTGAATATTTACAAGAAATTAGACCTAGAGAAACAACGACTCATTTACTCAACCTACTTGTTAACTATTTGAACCCTGAAAATAAACAGTATTTTTTTTTTTATCCTGAGTTTTTAAAATTTCCAGTATAGCTAACATACAGTTGTATACCAGATGCAGGTGTATAATATAGTGATTATATATATTTCTCAGTGCTCATCATGATAAGTGTACTTTAAACCCCATTCAACTATTTCACCCATCCTCCCACCCATCTCCCTTCTGGTAACCACCAGTTTATCCATTATAGTTAAGAGTCTGGTTTTTTAATTTGTCTTTTTTTTTCTTGTTCATGTGTTTTGTTTCTTAAATTCCACACATAAATGAAATTGTATGGTATTTGTCTTTTTCTGACTGATTTCACTTAGCATTATACCTGTTAGATCCATCCATGTTGCTGCAAATGGCAAGATTTTGTTCTTTTTTATGGCTGAGTAATATTCCATTGTGTATAAATACCACTTCTTTATCCATTCATCTATCAATGGGACACTGGGGTTGCTTCCATGCTTTGGCTATTGTGAATAATGCTGCAATAAACATAGGGGCACTAATATTTTTTTGAGTTAGTATTTTTGTATTTTTTGGGTAAGTACCAGTAGTGGAATTACTGGATCACAGGGTAATTCTTTTTTTAATTTTTTGAGGAATCTCCACACCGTTTTCCATAGTAGCTGCACCAGTCTGCATTCCCGCGAACAGATCGTGAGGGTTCCTTTTTCTCCACATCCTCACAAACACTTACTGTTTCTTGTATTTTTGATTGTAGCCATTCTGACCGGTGTGAGGTGATACCTCATTGTAGTTTTGATTTGCATTTCCCTGATAATGAGTGATATTGAACATGTTTTCATGTGTCAAAACAGGCAGTATTAAATTAGTACTTTGCTATTTCAGTCAGTCTAATGTAGCTAGTTTGTGATTTTTAAGTTTTTGGTAGTAAACAATAGTAAAAGAAGAAACAAAGAAAGGCAAAAATATCTTCTCTCAAGGAATTTGAGAAACTGAAGTGCTCTTACACTTCTGAGGCAAAGTGATTTTACAGAGTTGGAAGTGAAACCCAGGAAAATGCAATATCCTGCCCAAAGTCACAGAACCAGTTAGCTATAGGTGAGGCTGAAACCCATGTCTTCTGTCTCCTGTGCAACTCTCTCTTGACCACATAGAATATTTTTTTCTAGAATTTTTCCTTTTGATTTCCTTATGTCAATTATTTTATTTTCGTATCAACATGACACATTTTATTTTTTTTTCTACTTCAAGTTTGTATTGTTGGTTTCTCTATACCGTTTTGCCTTTTACCTTCTCTTGGTTTATAAAAAGTTTTATTTTCCCTTCAGAATTTCTTGGCTTTTACTATTTTACTGACTGAATTACCTCTTACTTTTTCTATTTTCACTCAGAGACTCTGAGAGGGGTTAGAAATTTTGAGATGTTGAATGTCAGTTTTCCAAATCAAATTCAGCCAAAATAACAACAACCAAAAGCCAATAATGAAGAAAAATGTTGTCTAGCCGAGTATGTTCATCTTAGGTTTGTATTTGCTTTTTTTTTTTTTAGTGGTACAGCTGTTGCAGCTGAATCCTGTATGTTGAAATTTGAATGGTTTTCATTTTGGGAAGATAGTGATGAATCTGAGGGTCGAATAGTTATTCCAATAAAAATGTTTTTAAAAAGTATTATTTGCATAGGAGAAAAAATAAATATATTATGGGTTATTTATTGCTTTTAGTTTGCAATTTAGCAGTTAATTACCACACAATCTTGTATTTATTCTCTGGCTATTTTATGCTGGTTCTGTGTTTTGCACGTAGAGTGCCATAAGTCACTACTGTGCCCAGTTTATATGCTAATTTTAATTTCTAAATGTTCTGGTATTGCGTATATGCATTTAAAAAAGACATACATCTGCTCAAATAAACTCTGTTTTCTGTCTTGTCTAAATCACTTGTCAGGATCAAGTTCAAATAAGAGGGCAGAGACTGACCCACATGCCCTCTTGACTAAAGAAGTAGAAAGTGTTTCTACACACAGGAGCTGAGAAGTGGTGAGATTCCCTTTATCTTTCTCTGACTTCTCCATGGTGATCTCTTCTGACCTTCACCAGTGACCTGCACACGTGAGGCCCATGAAGTAACACAGAAAGGTAGAGATGGGAGAACGATAAAGGGAGGTTTGGGGGAGACCTGTTATGAGCACGGGCACTCGGCGTTTTAGTACCTATCCTCATTGCCATTAAAATGCAATGTTTTGTTCAAGCTGCCTTGGGAAAATTTCAAAAACACAAAAACATTTAAAAGGCATTTAAAAGCCCTTCAGCTGTGTATGCATGTGTATTTAGTTATTTTGTTTGGCCCAGAGAGGATTAAAGAAACCAAGGGAATGTTCACTCATCCTATCCAACTTTGCCATTTTGCAGCAAAGTGTCATTTCTGATCATTGGTTTAGTTAAACATGTGCACAGAGCACATAATTGTTGTCCAGGTTGATCTGAACGACACTTCCCCAAATTTCTGGCAGGAGTTATTACCAGAACACAACATCCATGAGAAATTAGACTTGGCCCACAACATGCTCAGTGCACAGAGGAATCCAGGCAGTGGGTTTAGTAGAAATGAGGAAGTGGCTGTAAAAGAAATGTCACATATTCACCTCTCCTTTGTATTCCTTTCAATGGCGATTTTTACAGGAATTTTTTGTTTCCTATCCACCTGCCTTTAATAATGCCTTCTCCCCTCTTAATTGTTCATTCAAACCTATATTACAGAATGATACTGAAGCATCTATAGGCCCTGGCTGGGAAAATGGATTTTAAAAAGATAAAGTAAATGAAGAACAGTACATTGCCTACTACTCCAGTCCACATTGGTTTCTCCCTTCCTTGTCCTCTGTAATATTTTATACTCTGTTCCACTACATAAGTCCTGATTGCTCTATTGTATTTATGCCAGTTCAAAAGAGAGAATAGTATATAATCATAAGGTAGTGTTCATGGTTACGCTTTGTAAACTATCCACTATTATGTAATGTATTTAAACTTACTTCATATGTTACTTCTGGTTCTCAATTTGTGTCATAATTACCTTAAAAATTCTCTCTTATCTAGCACCATGCTGGACAAAAGGAGGGTCTATATTATTGGCTCACTTAATAATCAATAATTATAATTTTTGAAAATTATTCTCAACCATTGAAGAGCATACTGACTCAAGGCCAATATTCTTCAGAGATGACTCCATTCAGACCGGATATAGCTTCTGAGAGAAACATTCAGTTTGAAAGAGTTCGGCTTCCTTTATTCCTCAATACCTATTTCTTTTCCCCTTTGAATGGGTCAGTCAGATTTTTCTATTGAAAATGATGATTATTTTTCTAGAACATAGGTTCTAGAGGTGCCAAAAGACTTTAATAAAAAGAAAGCAATTAAAAAATTGATTTTAATGACTAATAATAATCCCGGAACAGTGATCTTCTTGAAGACAGAGACTCTTGGATATTATTTTTGAATAGTTCTTAGCACATAGCAAACAATGTTATTAGAGGCTTAATTAAGGTATGTTGTATAAATGAATAGAGGTCTGATAGTAGGGGAGTACATCTGTGACCAGCAGACCTTGGCTGTAACTATTGCTACCGGAGGGGAATTAACAGCATGAAAGGTATCTCATCATCAAATGAAAAATAGCATGAAAATTCCTTTTAATTCAGGAGTCAGATGCCTGGGCTAATCACTGAGCATAAATTTGTCTATAATAAAAAGACATTTCCTATGAAAATGATTAGTTAACATTCACTTCATAATGGAGGTTTTATCGCACAATGCCTAGGTTTACTCCGATAAGAATATCCAGTTGGAATTTCTACTTTTTCTATATGTTATCTTAATAATGGAAATGTGTCTACATTAATTGGGAAAGATAAGGCACATACAAAGTAGAGAATGAAGAAACATCAGTGATGGCAGGAAAAATCTGTAACTCGAGGTAAGGGATTTCTTGATATTAAACCCAATAGAAAACACTTAAAAGGAAACACACAATTGTGCAACACTCCATCAGTTATCTTTCTGTCTCCTCTGCTTAATCCAGCTCCTCTTCCTCCTTGTAACTGTCTCCCTAGGTTTCTACTCCTCCCTCAATGTGCTCTATTTATCCCATTTCTCATTGAAGCCTCCATGGGAGTTTGAGTGCAAGGCTGTGTGTGCAGCTCTATGCAGGAGCTTTCTGTTTTAACATCCTATTTTCATCTCAAATTCAAGAACAGAAAATCTGAACCCACTCACTTTAAAATAACTCTTTTACCTAACTTCCTTATTTTCTTCTTCCTTTAGTCACCTATGAGGGGAACTTGACCTTGTTCTTTTAATTTGCTGTAGCCAAATTCTCTCAGAAATGTATTTTTGCAAACACGTATGGAAACTTTGTAGGCAAGGAGCACATTTACAAGAGTTCTCCTCCCTCATACCAGTAAAGCTAACCAAAAGAACAAAAAAAACAGCAACAAAAATGATCTATGTGGACCTTTATAAAGGTCCTAACCTCATAGTACAAATCCAACAATTATTATCAAGACACAAGTTCGATCTAATGTATAGTTGCACAACACAGTGCCCCAAGTGCCATTTCTGCAAGTGTTGCAGAAATTAAGGTGTTACAGAAATAAAAAAGCAAACAAATATGAAAGCCCCCAATAATATCCACCAGCTAGAGAGGCATGGGCTATACTCATGAACCAACTGTGGAAAAGAACAGAATTATTTCGTCTTGAGCCAATTCTTCAATTGCAGCGCAGCCAGAAGAGCTCTAAACTAAACAGCTTCGTACTTGGGTAGACTAAGATTTAGAAGCAAGTCTCTCGTGAAACAAACTTCAGACAACAAATGACCAAATACTCAAGGACCTAAAATCAGAAGCACGGAGTGACAGTCTAGTTGACTTTTCATCCAGGGGTGAACACACTGAAGCAGGAGAACAAA
This sequence comes from Ailuropoda melanoleuca, assembly GCF_002007445.2. Classification (NCBI taxonomy): domain Eukaryota; kingdom Metazoa; phylum Chordata; class Mammalia; order Carnivora; family Ursidae; genus Ailuropoda; species Ailuropoda melanoleuca. The sequence continues at coordinate 105,146,895 of NC_048218.1, forward strand.
CCATTTCCCAGCAAAACTGTTGTGCTGTTGTGGTACCAGTTGGGCCCTCCACCAGACTTACTGCATGTGGAGCCCGAGTTCCAACAATTTTGAGAGAAACAGCAGGAGAAATCTTTTCTGCTTAAGTCCCTACCTCCCTTCCTTTGGTCCTCAGGAAGATGAATGAACACATGCCAACAACACTCAGACCTCCGTGTTGTTCATGAAGAAGAAGGTCTGAAGGGAGTCAAGGAGATGTCTCCTACACTATTTGAGGGAAAAGAGCAGAACATGTAGGTCTGCCCCAGTCAAAGGTAAGGAAGTTGTGTGAAAGAAAGTGTCATGTTGGTTTTGTTCATTATTCTTGGTCAAAACCTGCTATAGCGGGGCGCCTGGGTGGCTCAGTCGTTAAGCGTCTGCCTTCGGCTCAGGGCATGATCCCGGCGTTCTGGGATCAAGCCCCGCATCAGGCTCCTCCGCTGTGAGCCTGCTTCTTCCTCTCCCACTCCCCCTGCTTGTGTTCCCTCTCTCACTGGCTATCTCTGCCAAATAAATAAATAAAATCTTAAAAAAAAAAACCCTGCTATAGAAGGGGCTCAAAAACGATTTCATTAAAAAAATTGTTGCAGAAGGTAAGAGTCTGGATGTTGCAGTCAGAGATGGTTAAGAGGCTGAGTTTGGCAACTTTTTAGCTTTGCATCTCTGGACAAGTTACATAATGCTTTGTACCCTTATGGATAAAATTCAGGTAATAGTAACACCTATCTCACTGTGGGGGATTAAAACACATAATGTATTTGAGGTGTTCAGCACATGACTCAGCTGCATATTCTCCCTTTGGTCCCCCAGTGGGGCTCTCTAGTAACACTATTTTCTCCTCTTACCCCTTCAGGCCTACAGAGTGGTAAGATTTCCCCAGTGTTGTTGGTCTTTGTAAGGTCTACTTACATGAAAATGTCTTCAAACTTCTGAATCGGATTTTGTATCCTGATAGTATTTTGAGTAATATCGAGCCTAGAAAAGAGCAATAATGGGAGAGGATGAACTTCTGGTGGTGCTGTTGGAATGGTAACCAGAGTTGTGCTGCAATATGAATAGGGGTAACTGGTACTGTTACTGCTGAGGGCAGAGAGACTGAAAGTATGACAGGAAATCTGTTACAGAAAAAAAAAAAAGTGCACGAAATCAATATAGTATTCCCTAAGATGAGAGGCATTTTTAGACAATAACAGTTTTGTATTATCAAGAAAATTAAAGGGGTGCCTGGGTGGCTCAATCAGTTAAGTGTCCAACTCTTGATTTCAGCTCTGACCATGATCTCAGGGTTGTGGGATCAAGCCCTGTGTTGGGCTCCATAANTGCGCGCGCGTAGACATTAATTACTGACAGATTGGGGAGTAGAACAAATCATGGCAACAATTCCTTTTAATAATAATTTATATACTAGAATGTAAATAAATATTTGGAAGAAAAAAATTACATATCTATGTCTCCTTCCTTTTCCTAATCCTGTTCCCTTATTATTTTAATTGTGTCTACCTTTACTACTGATGCATGAATGGGCTTTTGCTAAATCATCTTTCACTCGAAAAATAAAAGCTGTGAAATACAAACACACTTTCAAGTTAATAATAATAAGCTAATATTTATTGAACACTTATCATGTAACAGGCACTCTGGTAAGGATTTTCTCATTTTGGTCATGAATTATAATCAAAATGGAAACACTAAATGAAATACTTGAAAGCAAAGTAGAAGTAATACATTTACAGGCCACAGACATACCCTGATAATTTCTTTTGTCCTTCTATAAGCACAGCCCTCAGTCTGTATTTGATCTTTGGTCATCACAGACAAATTAATCTCCCTCTCTTTTCTTGCCTTCATTTCAGACACAGAACCTTAAAGAAATATTTAGTGTTTCTGGGATACCATGCCAATCAAACATTCTTAGTGTATCAGTACCCCATNATATCAGTACCCCATATACACTCAGGGAGGCTGTGAATATTTACAAGAAATTAGACCTAGAGAAACAACGACTCATTTACTCAACCTACTTGTTAACTATTTGAACCCTGAAAATAAACAGTATTTTTTTTTTTATCCTGAGTTTTTAAAATTTCCAGTATAGCTAACATACAGTTGTATACCAGATGCAGGTGT
>NC_048218.1:105456700-105493996 GCF_002007445.2 Ailuropoda melanoleuca
GCCTGCTTCTTCCTCTCCCACTCCCCCTGCTTGTGTTCCCTCTCTTGCTGGCTGTCTCTCTCTCTGCCAAATAAATAAATAAAATCTTAAAAAAAAAAAGAGGATATTGTAAAAAAAATGAGATTATGGCTAAGGGGAGGGTTTACACTTTCAAGAAACTCATATATATAATATATATGTATTATATGTATAGATGTATAACATATGCATATATAATATATATGTATTATAAAATATAAAGCTTGGTAAAAGGTTGTTTATAAATTAACATTTTGAAAAATGAAACATTTCAAACATTTTTTCTGAGAAACAACTCTATGATAATCAACATCCATTGGAAGTGTTCGCAAGCATGAGTTGCTAAGGGGATAATTAGAAAATATATGTCTGTTGTGATTCAAAGTGTAGAGCCACATTATGATTTTTATTTTTTTTATTTATTTTTTTAAAGATTTTATTTATTTATTCGACAGAGATAGAGACAGCCAGAGAGAGAGGGAACACAAGTAGGGGGAGTGGGAGAGGAAGAAGCAGGCTCCCAGCAGAAGAGCCTGATGCGGGGCTTCGATCCCATAATGCGGGGATCATGCCCTGAGCCGAAGGCAGACACTTAACGACTGAGCGACCCAGGTGCCCCATAATTTTTAAATCTGGTTCCACCATTTACTGTGGGGGGGGGCAATAGTTTACCTAACCATATTAGGATGAGCTAGGTTACCACCCAGTGAAAATCAGCCCCCCAAATCAACTAACTTGCACAATAACTTTTACTTCTCATTCATACAAAGCTTATATCGGTTCACTCAGATCTCCAGGGAAGCCGTGATCCTTCAGTTGGCCCAACATTCCAGGCTGCTTGAAACTTTTACCATCTTCACATTGGTAAGGGCCTCCACCCCATCATAGCAGGGGCAGAGAAAGCGTGGTGAATCCAAGCATCAGGTCTTACAGGCTTCCCCTTTTTATTTTATGACAATATTGATTATTGTGAAGTAGGCAGAAAAGAAAATTAAGATAAGGTTAACCTGATTTTAAAACTGTATCTAATTTTAGCACTTGAAAGGACCTAACAATACTCCCAACAAGCCACCTTATTTTACAGATGTGGAAACAGACACAGAAACAGAAGAGAAAGTAGCCTGAGATTATGCAGCCAGCAATAGCAGGGTCTGACGTTTACATTCAGAAATCCTTCCTAGCTCCCTACTGGCTGCAATTCTACCACCAACCTTTGGAAGTGTGCTAACATTCTTCCCTCTTCTGTCATATATCCTAGAGACCAGGACAACAAAGTGGTTAGGTGTCCCTTTTCCAAATTTATGTTGAATAGAAAACCCCAAACTAATGGTAATGATAGAGGAAACGTCTCTAGGCCTCAAATGGTATTGCAACAGCTATTATCAATTTCTAATCATTGCATTTTAATAGTGTCATACTTATTGTCCAATTCAACTGAAAATCCAGGATTAAATAACATGTTGAAAAGAATTATTTTTGCTTATTGGAGGAAAGAATAGGTCTCAGAAAAGACACAGAAGAGCATACCACAGAATTTCGAAAATGATTTTAAAAAGAAAGTCCTGTTTGTCACTTTGTGCTTTCTGAAGCAACATTATTTTAACATGACTTTATCCCCAGATTCTTCTAACCCACACTGCCCTGCAAGGTCTATTACTATCAGTAGGGAGAACTGGAGGGCTGACCTAGCTGGGACAGGTGGTTTTTGTTTCCATTTGCTGAGCAAACAGCAAATAAAACAACATGTCCAGATAAGCAAAGTGCCTACTGTGTTTACTGATGGGTCTGGCTGGCAATGACTAATTTGCCACATGAGCAGATTCAGGTTTAAAATGTAGCTTCAGTTACCTCTAAGATGAAAGGAATGACCAGAGTTCTATTACCACTTCCATTCACTTAGATCATTACCAACTTTTCCCTTTCCCTTCCCTGCTTTCCTTCAGACCCCAGCACTGGATGCGGAAAGGCACCCTCAGCTCCTGAGGCTGAGCTGAGGAGTGCTACCCTAAAGCACCCTGGGGAATGCCTGACCAGAATTGAGACAGTTAGGGACCATGGGAACAAGCCCCAAGCGAAAAACATTATGCAGTCGGGGCACTTTCTGTTGGCTGTTATTGTTAGACTGTTTCTTTTACAGAGCAAAACTGGGATGCGGCTCCATATACAAGCTGGATTTAAAACGGAGGACCCGGGCTCCTGAAAGCACCGAGGAACTGTTTGAATTGCCTGCCAATATCAACCAATCAGGATGAGCCTCCTCCAACCAATCAGGAAGAGGCCCTTATTTTTTTTTTTCCTTTCCCTTATTAGTATATTGGTCTGGGCAGGAACTTGAGAGGGAACTTTCTCTAAGCAGGGCCTCTTCTACATTGGGGAGGCTAACAACTGTTCTCTGTTTGTGGTGTGTCACCCTTCAGCTGAAGCCATGGTCCCAGTAAAGCCTTGCCCGTGCTTTTGATTTTGGGGTCTGGCCTCGTTTCAGTTGTTAGGCTCAAATACCTGACTCAGGTAACAGAACTACTGTTGTCTGTTACTTCTTTGCTAAGTATCTCATCTTGCAAAACTGACCATTTTTTAATGAGTTTAGAGATTCAGTTATTGTATGCAACATCCCAAATACTCTGGTTAAAAATGTTTTTGTGGGGTAATCTCCCTTTAGACCCTACATAAGGTCATCTGACTTTAACAACTAGAAAACATCATTTATTCAAATGGCAGCTTGCTTACTGGACGACATTGACAGGAAACAGTTACATGTCTAAAGTTAGTATGGCTCTGCTAAAAGATTCTGCAAAATTTTGTTTAGTGTAATGAAGACCATTATGATATTCTTATTAAGTACAATATATATTTTTAAAAAACAAAGCTGGTATATCCCATTCTCTTAAAACTGGCACTGAGACTATTCTTCCTCTAAAGCATTATGAATCAGAGAGGTCTAGATAAGAATAAAAGCAATCTCTTAGTGGAGTAGCTCAGACCTCTCAAAGATGATATTTGTCATTCACATCAAGTCTGAGCAAGCATCTGGGCTAGTTTTATATGTCAAAACCACAAAGGAAGGCTTAGCAAGGACATTGTTTCTTGCTTTGGATGAGGCAGGCTGAGAAGATGCACATCATTTTGCTCATACACTGAACTCCCCTCCCTTTTGTTCCTGCTTCTTTCCTGCTTGGAGTTGACTCCTCCTTCCTGCAGCTCCGAGGATCACAGGCTGATTGAGGAACACAGCGGTTCGACGGGGAGCTGTGCTCAGTCTCTGTGTGTGTGTGTATGTGTGTGTGTCTCTCTCCTTTTTGCCTGTGTGTGTCTCTCTCTCTGAACCTGCAAAGCTGAAACCTACCTGATAATCTCTCTGCCTTTGAATCCAGCTCTGGAACCAAATGCATCGCTTTACTGCTCTTAAAAAGTGAATAGAGTTTGATTACCTCAAGCTACAACCTGCTTTGCTCCATAAGGAGGACATAAAAGGAGCCAGACATCATTGTTTTTTAATCTACCTGAGGAGATTTTTGCTTTTATGCCAGAAACTTACTGGTTTCAGAAGGAAGTTTTTGGTTTGTTTGTTTTTAATTGGAATGTTGAAAAGTTTCTTACTGATGCTTTAAATGGAACCCAATTTTTAAATATGGGTTGAATCAGATCTAAAGGAGACATGCCTGATCATTTTCTGCCGGACTGACAGGGAAACATCTAGAGGGAAACTTGGTGGGAGAGAATAAGATCTGATTTGCAACTAACAATCATGCTTTGTTTTGAGAATATTTACAGACTCATTGAAAGGGAAATTAAATATTAACCAAAGACAATGTCTGGATATTCCAGTAACTTATCAACAAATGACTCTAGCCCGTGGAAAGAAAACAATAATTCGACGAACCTTTTAAATCCGCCAAGAACTTTGAATATCTATCTTTTTTGCCTGACATGCTTAATGACTCTTGCAGCCCTGGCCGGCAGCATTTATTCACTAGTTTCCCTGCTGAAAATGCAGAACAGAACCGTTGTATCCATGCTTGTGGCTTCCTGGTCTGGGGATGATCTCATGAGTGTCCTGTCGGTGACCATCTTCATGTTTTTGCAGTGGCCAAACGAGGCCCCCGATTACTTTCAGTCTCTGTGTACCACCTCTGCCTTACTGTATTTATGCCAGGGCCTCTCGAGCAACTTGAAGGCGACTCTCCTAGTCTCCTACAACTTTTATTCCATGCACAGGGCTGTGGGGAGCCAGGCAGCCTCCAGAAGATCCGGCCAGGTGCTCGGCGTGGTGCTGACCGTGTGGGCAGCCAGTCTGCTGCTCTCCGCGCTCCCGCTGTGCGGCTGGGGCACCTTCGTGCGCACGCCTTGGGGCTGTCTGGCGGACTGCTCCAGCTCCTACGTGCTGCTCCTCTTCGCTGTGTACACTTCGGCCTTTGGACTCCTCGCCGGCCTCTCGGTCCCTCTCACTCACCAGTTATTGTGTTCGGAGGAGCCGCCGAGACTCCACGCCAACTACCAGGAAATTTCCCGCGGAGCCTCCACTCCTGGGACCCCTCCAAGCGGGGGAAGAGTGCTTTCCTTGTCCCCAGATGATGCTCCGGGCCCTGCGCTTCGGTGTTCTGGGGGATGCTCTCCGAGCTCCGACACTGTGTTTGGACCGGGTCCACCAGCGAGGGCACAGCACAGGCAGGGGGCGGCACACGAGGCTGCCGCTGTGGTTGGAGCCTGCCGGCGCGAGAACCGGGGGACTCTCTATGGCACCAGGAGCTTCACCGTGAGCGTAGCGCAGAAGCGCTTTTCTTTGATCCTAGCGCTGACAAAAGTCATCCTTTGGCTGCCCATGATGGTAAAAGTGCAGTTGCTCAAGCGCGCGGGGGTGTGTACCAGACAGTGTGAATGCGTGTTGGGACTAGCGTCCCTGGTTGGGAGAGTCCCCAAGAGATGCGCAGTTAAGTCCGCTTCCAACTGTGTCTCGCTCGGTTTTAGAGACGCACTTGGAGGAAGGCAGCTCACGGGTAGAGCTGGTTGGTTGCGAAGGCTTTGCTACTAAGTGCTTTTCGTTTCAAAATTGGGGAGGGGGTCAGGGAGTGCTTTTGGGCGCGGGATACAGTTTTCCAAGATCTATCGCGGCCAAGGGTGTTCTCATCTCTTGTAGCAATATCTGGGAATATTCAGAAAAGAAGGAAGGTAGTAGAAGGGTTTCCTCCCCCCACCCCCCCACCCCTCCAACCCTCTGTCATCCCTTTCTCTCCACTCCATTTCTGCCGAATAAGGACGCCGCCCATCCTCAGCAGGGAGAGAGATTGGAGAGGCACGATCAGAAGTAGAAAGGGAAGAGAGGGGGCCAAACAGGTTTTTTGTTCAAGCCTTCAGGAGGAAGCCCAGTTTTGACGTAGGAAGGTGGCACCCTGCTGTGACATGCTGGCTGGTGGGGGAGGGTGAGGGTCTAGGGATGTGACAAAGGTCATCTGGAGTATCAGGTGCAGGGTTCTAGTTTGCCTGGCTGTTTTCTGGGTACCATCCCCAGCATTGTAAATTGTGCTTCCTGGAAGAGACCTGAGGTGGCAGGGGACACAGACCAGGCACCCAGGAGTGGAAGCCACCCTGTGGTCTATATCATCAGGCCTCATCCCAAGGGATCCCAGTGGTGCACCGCCAAAACAGAGCTTCTGGCTCTCAGGCAGGAAGGGAGCCTGGAGAAGGGGGGTGGGGCAGCATGCTTGGGGGAAAGGCTTGGCAAAGTAGAAAATTTTATCCTGGGATAGGTCTGAAGCTCTTTGCCTTTGCAGATCCACATGATGGTTCAGCACGTGGTGGGGTTTCAGAGCCCTCCCTTCGAGACACTCAGCTTTCTACTAACCCTGCTGGCCACCACTGTAACCCCAGTGTTTGTCTTGTCCAAACGCTGGACCCACTTGCCCTGTGGCTGCATCATCAACTGTAAGCAGAACGCATATACAGTGGCATCTGATGGGGAAAAAAGTAAGTCCTTGACAGTGTGGAGGTTGGGAGCAATAAGCATACAGTCAAACACAGAAAAGTGGTCTATTGAGTTGTCTGAGTAGGGAATGACGAATCCAAGGACAAATATAAATGGTAAATAAAGGGAAGAAATTATAATGTGAAACAATTCCTAGCACAGTGTTGGGGTAAGTTTTAAAGGTGGCAGGTTTAAAATAACTCTGTGAAGTACTTGTACATTGAATAATTATTTTAGGAAAGAAAGGGATAGACAGAATTTACTCAACACAGTATGAAGTCAAAAAGGTCCTTATATGCTATATCCACCTTAGTTCTTAGCCCAGAGTAGAAAATAAATTCCCTTCCCAAGTCTATGTATGAGAGACTGCATCTCTTTGAAGAGTTAAAAATGCATTATATTATAGCCTGTTGTTACTTAATGGAACAGAATTTTTATTATTTTCCTTATTGTAGTCTTCCAGGGTTTTGGAAAGTTTTCAAACTCGAGTGCCTGAAAACAGTTCAAGAACAAATTTTAAGGGGCACCTGGCTGGCTCAGTTGGTAGAGCATAAGACTCTTGATCTCAGGGTCTTGAATTTGAGCCCCACAGGGGGTGTAGAGATTACTTAAAAATAGAATCTTAAAAAAAAAAGACAAAAAGAAAACAAATTTTAAGTGTATATGTCTACTTTTAGAAACCACAAAAAACTCAATTTCAAGAAGGGAAAATCTGGGGGCGCCTGGGTGGCACAGCGGTTAAGCGTCTGCCTTCAGCTCAGGGCGTGATCACGGTGTTATGGGATCGAGCCCCACATCGGGCTCCTCTGCTGTGAGCCTGCTTCTTCCTGTCCCACTCCCCCTGCTTGTGTTCCCTCTCTCACTGGGTCTCTATCTCTGTCAAATAAATAATAAAATAAAATCTTTAAAAAAAAAAAAAGAAGGGAAAATCTGGCAGAATTTGTCCATGTATGTTCATATATGAATATAGCCATGCTAGTTACATTAAACAAACAAACAATAATAACAACAAAAAGCTATGTTCTAAAGAGTATACCTAGAATGGGAGTGGGGTCAATTATATTATTATATTATAAAACTCTCTAGAGTGTGATTGTTTCCATACTGAGACAGGAAAAGTTGAGGAATGACCTCTATACTTTGACTCTGCCAGGAAGAAAAAAGTATATTGGTATGTTCTATCATTTAATAAATCTAAAAATGCATTAGCGTATGCTGAATTAACTGTTCCATTAATTGTCCTTTGCTCAGAATAAGCAAGTATACTACTCTTTAACAGAGGAAATAAAGGTAAACAAAAATAGTTCATCTTGGACTATTCCAGAGGTATAGAAATTGGAGAATATTAAAGTATATTCTGCAATCAATTCTACAACAGGGTTATTTCATAAACATTAATTAATCGTGAACTGGTTATTTTCCATGTATTGATGACATTTAAATTTTAATATGTCTAGATATTTTTCAAATGACCAGAAGATTTCTTTAGTTTTAAGGATGCCACAAAGTTTTATTGTTAACAGACCCCGAATTCATCTATGTCTTTAAAATAAAATAATCATAGAACTTATATAACAATTATGTGTTTCTGCAGATTAATGTCTAGAGCAATAGTGACACAGAAAATTAATAATAAATCCTTTTGAGTCACATAGAACATATATAAAAATCATTTACAAGCCTGGAAGTTCTAACATTCTATCAAATGTTAACATTTTGCCACTGAATTAGCGAGCCAGCATTGTCTTATAGTATTTAAGATTGTGAGAGAGACAATGAAAGTTCAATGTCAGAGAAAATGAAAAGTCTTAGTGAAGTGATGTGGGGGCAGTCATTTTTAAGAAGTAAAGGACACCTGTATCAGAGCTGAAAACAAAGCAATGCAAGAGACCTATCACTGCAAATGGTCCAGGAAGTATTCTATCTTGTACTGCACAAGATAGAGGAGCCTACGGCAGGCTGACAGAATCAATAATTACATTAATATCTCACCTCTGAAACCATGCCTTTCAAGATCAAAACAGTATTTTTCCTTGAAAATTGCCATTGCTCTTAATTGCATTTAAAATTTCAGGGAAGAAATTCCCTGAAATGTGTAGCTTTATAAAAAGAGGCATGGCTTCAAAAATCAAACATTGTGAGAAACATTAGTTTAAAATGCTTGTAGTCCGAATGGCTCCATTCTCTTTTATGATCCCAGGTTCTGCCGCAGGGAAATTCTGAGAACAAGAATGATATATTTTCACTGTCTGAGAACCCATCATATATTTTCCTATTGCTAAGATGACACGAGAACAGAATTTCAAAATCCCAAAAATGTTCATCCTCAGGTAGGCAAGTGCCTGATCAAGTGCCTTGATTCTTTGGGAATATGGCTTCAGTTTTATATTTAGGCTTTTTCCCCTTAACAAATATTTCCCTTTTACATTCTTTGTCAGGGAACTCCAGAAACAAGGAAGCTTCCTGACTCATATGCCATAGCTTCATTTTGCAGATGTAAATATAATTCTACATCTTAGCCTTAGTGAATGGAAATGGAGAGACATGAAATCAAAAAACAGATTTCAGTAATGGGAAATAATTTGCAGATTAATAAATCTTTCCTATTTCCAACATTAACCTGTATTCCTAGTGTCTCAAAACAAAAGTGTTAAAAAAATGATTTTAACACAGAGGTCTCAGGTGGAAAATATATGGGAAGGATATGGCTTTCACATTCATTTTGTTTGCGTGAGATGATATTTTCTTTTTTAATGAAACAGTTAAAGATTTTCCATAAAATCAGATACTGTTTTTATTTTAAATAAAATCAAAATATCTGGTGACATATAACTCTGAAGAATTATTTTTATAAGCTGATATAATTACTTATGTTTCAAATTGCAATTAGCAAGATGTGGTTAAAAGCAAAAGACTAAAGCTAATTCATGTTTTGTCCAGGCTTTACCTTTCAGAACAAATACATTACACTGATTTTTTTGTAAGTATAGTATAGACTTCAAAATATCCTGACTATTCTGAGGGTCTTTAAGTTTCTGGTAAGTTATTAGTCAAACACTGTCAACTGTTATATTGTTATAACCTATTATCTCCATTAGTTATCTCAGTCAGAATTTACCTTTAGTTATCTCATGGGTCTAATTATCGGTAAAGCGATTTCACATACAGGTTAGTAACTCAAATTCTGGAATCAGTTGGCTTTTAAATTCAAATCTCTTTACCAGTTAAGTAATCTTAAGTAGGTTTCCTCTACCAGCCTCAGTTTTCTCAACTGTAAAATAGAATCAATAAGCCTTTTAGTATGTAGGGTTGTTGCTGTGTTAAATGACATGACCTATGTGCATAACTTAGCCCTGGAGTTCTCTGCTTCTCCATGGTGTCCAACACAATCTCAGTTCCTTCTCAGAGCCTACCTCAGACTACATCTTGCATTTCATGACATGGAGGCAGATTCTCCATAGACAGCCTACACATTCCTTCAAAAACATTACTCACTTTTGCTTTACAAATTTCATAATTATACTACACAGCTATTAAGATACATAACCACAGACATCAATTTTATTGTGTTACATGATAAAATTGGGATTTATAAGTTTTTGTTTGCTTATTGCCCTTGAATTGACAATTTGCCACTTCGTATCTTTTTTTAGAGAAAAGGGAAACCCATCAATAATTAAAACATCCTTTTAGTTCCTTCAGCTTTCACACTGTTGAAGTAGGTTAAAAATTCCAGTTTAATTTTACTGGACTATATTACTAGAAAAAGTAAATAGAACTATACATAAGAGTGTATAAAATATTAACATATGTTTCTACTTTTCCATTTTCTTTGGACAGAAATTCTTGTTTGTATTCTGGCTCAAACAATGAATATTTTGGCTCAGATAATGAATGATACCTATAAATTCAATTTTCAGTCAGCAGAATTGCTTTGTAAATCTTCAATTCTGAGAAAATTTCAGTAATAGAATCAGCATGTGAATGACACTAGGATATACTGTAAAATGAATCAAATTGTATCTGTTGTTCCCATAGAAATTTTATAACTTTTCATAGATTTTTCCGCCAAGGATAGCTAAATGTCTGGTATATGACACAGCTATCCAAGAAGAAAAATACTTTGAAATCAGCCACGTTTTGAAAGATGAAAACCAAAACATTAAATTGCATTTTGTCTATCACCTTGATGTAACTTCATTCTTAATACATGAAATGATCTAGTATTTAATGACATTCACACATAAAAATTATATCATTTTCTTTCACATTCTCACTTGTTATTCTACTAAGACTTTGTACCATATCTACCAACTAGTAGTACTATATTAGCATTTCATAGCATTGCATTTTGCTTGGTTTCAACCATAAAAAGCTTTATGCATTCTTGCTAAATTCATCTTGTAATTAATCAGGTTTAGAGACATGCTATAAAGTGCTTTAGATCACAGAAATATAAATCTATTCATTCCTTTTATAATTCATTCCAAATTTATTTGTATCAGAAATGAATGTTATTTTATAAAGTTTAAAAACTGTATTGCAGCATTTTCTAATCTTTAATGTATGCATTTATAAACACATAGATGTTAGGAGTGGCATACATCAAAATATTTAATACAGTCATATCTGTTGGTGGTATTGTCAGCTGAATAACTTATATAATATTAAGACCTTCTTAATAATTTCTAGCAAAATAAAATTTATAAACAATATCTTTTATCCCCAAATAAAGAAATGTACAGATAATTGGTAGACTGAAAAAGCTAAAACTAAAATGAATATATGTGAGAATTTTCAAATTTATGGTTAAACTTTTTTCATTAAACTGCTTTAAAGACTGCAGGGTTCTTGGAATTCTATGTATTTTAAGCCCCTCATTGCACAGGTGAGAAAAGTTAGGCCCAGAGTGATAAGACACCATGAACTGATAAGGTATATTTGCTTTGCATAATTGACAGGAAATGAAGATAGTGTTTAAATTCTTGTAATCAGTTTGACTGCACTTTCCTATTTTTATTCACTATGAATATCCAATTGTTGTTTATATCTACCTTCCTAACCATGGAACTTTGTGTTTGTTTTTATTTAGCCAAGAGGAGAGGCTTTGAATTCAATCTATCATTCCAACGGAGTTATGGGATTTATAAAATAGCACGTGAAGATTACTATGATGATGATGAAAATTCTACATCCTATCACAATCTCATGAATTCTGAATGCAAAACTACAAAAGACTCTCAGAGAGACACTTGTAATATCTTCAATGCCATAAAAGTGGAAATCAGCACCTCACCCTCGCGGGACAGTTCCATGCTAAAAGGGATCAACAAATGCACGAATACTGATATTACAGAGGCTAAGCAGGATTGCCACAGCGAAAAGGGCATTGATCCACTGCTTTCTGAAAAAACAGGAGATGATATTAACTATGAAGAAACCATCTTTTTGGAAGGGCCAGAAAGAAGACTTTCTCATGAGGAGAGTCAGAAGCCAGACCTTTCAGACTGGGAATGGTGTAGGAGCAAATCAGAAAGAACCCCTCGTCAGGTACAGTAAAGGTTGTTCTTTCTGTGAAGTTAAAAGTGAGACCAAATATGATAGGCATGAAAAAAATGATCAATTGTTTATTTCAATCAGGTCCAAGGTTAATTTCACTTGCTTTGATTTATTTCCATAATATTATATTTTATTTCAAAGTGTTCCTTTGAGGGACTTTTAAATTTTTTAAATTATACATTTTCATGTTTTCATTCATCTATATGTTTTGGGATTGGCAGATTTAAACAGGTTCTTTAAGAAGACTAAAGCTTTCTAATTTAACCTCAAGTAATCTGTGTAAATTCCAACTAGACTCTCAGAACTTGTTTCAAATTAGTTAACTTGTAAGTTTTATTTTTCCCTCTCCCACCCAAAAAGTATTATTCTACAAGTGCCCAAGGGAAGTTTTCTTTTTTACATAAAGGCAAATAATTATATAGCTAGTGGTGAGGAGGGTAGTCCTGCAATTATACTAGACAGCTTGCCTATTAGTCTTGCTAGAACTAGTCCCTCCAGTACTCAGCAGGAATAAAAAAAAAAAAAAAAGATCTATTCCAGAATATACCCAAGTGAGCCCCTGCAAGCTCTGCTAAATGTCCTATCCCTTTCAGGACAGAAGAATGGCTTTATGTTTTATAAAACTGAAAGAATCTGCACCTTAATTTTGTCCCATTTTCTCCTAGGTTCCAGCCTGCCTAAATGATGAGGAATACTTCTTATTTTATTGAAACTGTGTTGTAATATTGACATGAGATTGTTCTTTTCTCCAAACTCTCAAATCTGGCAATTAAAATTGCCTTTGCTTCCCACACTACTGATTGACTAGGGAGAGGAGCCTTTTTCTACAAGATTCAATGGAAATCAAAGTCCACTTGTCAAAACACATAATTCCACAAATACGTGCAAGGAATAATGCATTCATTGATAAAACATGACCACATAATACCAAATATGAATATGGCAGAATACTCCGAGACTTCCTTTATTCTCAGTGATTAAAGCTACTAATCTTACTCTAGTATCACCATCTAAAAAGTAAGTTGGATAACAGCGCCTGAGTGGCTCGGTCAGTTAAGTGTCTGCCTTCGGCTCAGGTCATGATCCCAAGATCCTGGGATCGAGTCCCACCCAAAATGGTACCCCAGCAAAGAGAAAAATTCCTACAGTTTCATCATCAATTTATTCCTGAATAATCTAACCCTCCTGGTTTTCTTGCACTTAAAAATTATTAGGTAATATTCATGACAAAATGTTTTGTGTGTTTATGTGTGTGTGTGTCTATGTATGTAGGTATCCCAATAACTTGCATCTACTTTGGTTTGCTATTTCTCTAACCCATCCCCATGCTTACCCCTTAAGGATTACAGCTATCCTGAATCTTGCTCATGCTTTTTGTTTTATTGTTTTATCACAAGTGAGTGTATTTCTAACACAATATATTATTTAGTTTTGCTTATTTAGAACTTTCTAAAGATGGTGTCATACTGTACCTAATCTGGGACTTGCTTTTTCCCCCACTTAACATTACTTTAAATGACTCCATTTTTTTAATGTATTTTGTCAAAACATTGGAAATTATCACCTAAAATATCACAACTTACAGTCCTCATTTAAAAGTCTTGATCATAGTTTGGAGCGTTAACTACCCTAGAAACTTATGAAAGGATCAGACACTTTACACATAATATACTGTAGTATGAGCATAATGAAACACAACTTACCCATAAGCCTCTATAAATAAAAAAAGAAAATGATATCTAGAAAGCACAAAATTTTAATCAATCCAGATCAAACACCAATCAATACCTTTCAACTACAAGAATTTGCTTAATTAAGTATTAATATTTTAGTATCTGTGAAGAACAAGTAGTTTGGGAAATTGATCTAAAACAGTGGCTGTGAATGGACAGCACTGGAGGAGATAATGCTATGTGAAATAAGTCAAGCAGAGAAAGACAATTATCATATGATTTCTCTCATCTATGGAACATAAGAACTAGGATGATCGGTAGGGGAAGAAAGGGATAAAGAAAGGGGGGGGTAATCAGAAGGGGGAATGAAACATGAGAAACTATGGACTATGAGAAACAAACTGAGGACTTCAGAGGGGAGGGGGGTGGGGGAATGGGATAGACTGGTGATGGGTGGTAAGGAGGGCACGTATTGCATGGTGCACTGGGTGTTATATGCAACTAATGGACAATCGAACTTTACATCGGAATCCGGGGATGTACTGTATGGTGACTAACATAATATAATAAAAAATCATTAAAAAAAATAAAATAAAATAAAATAGTGGTTGTGAAAAAATGATTAGTGATAAAATAGAGAACATTCAGGAAAGATAAAATTTATGTTTTCAGAGACTGACTGAAATGAAATGAAATACTGTTATAAATTTTCAAACAGCAGTAAGAAATTCTTAAATTATAGGCTGATGTTATTGATATGACTTGCCTTTAGCAAAATTGCCTCCGGACTTGAAGGTTAACACGTAACCCAAATAGATGTAGGGTCGAAAAGCTTATGAAAACCTTTCCATGACCAAAGACAGGTTTTAACATGTAACCTGTTCTTCACCAGCAGATATTTCATGGGAGTAGATGGTGACTTAGAAAGCACTTTCATTTCATTTTTCTCCCAAGTACCTTCTTTGCTCTGAAAGCAATGTTAACTTATGTATCTTAAAAGTGATACATTAAACTGCAGTGGACACTGCAGTAAGTTGGGTTTTTTTTGTTTTGTTTTGTTTTTTTTAATACTATCTCTTCTGATTTTCTACAATTGTACTTCCAAATATTTAGGCTCCATCTATCAGTTCATATTTAATTGCTCTACAATTTATAGTGTGTATTCTTTGTTCTTGGGTTAAAAAATTAGGTTTGATTTAAAATAAATTTAGTGAGCCTTATTTTGACAATACACATTGCTTAATTTTTTATTAGAGTTTATATTAGTAAACAAATTCTCAGTGTATTCTGTTGGAAATCCTGGAAGTGAAAGCATCAGATCAAGGTTAAGGTATAAAGAAGATGGTAATGGAATGGCTTCAATAGGTGTAAATGTGATCCAATAAAATTTATCAGAGTGGTAAGTGCTTGTAAGACTGAAATTTACTGTTAAACTTAACCACACAATTACTTCTTCTTGGATCCCTAGTAGGTAGAATCCTAAGAAGTTCACTGTTAAAATATTCATGAAAAAATAGAAATGTCAGAGCTCTTCAGTTACGAAGTTTTTTTTTTTCTAAGATTTTATTTATTTATTTGATGTTGCCAGCGAGAGAGGGAACACAAGCAGGGGGAGTGGGAGAGGAAGAAGCAATCTCCCAGCAGAGGAGCCTGATGTGGGGCTCAATCCCAGGACCCCGGGATCACGCCCTGAGCTGAAGGTAGATGCTCAATGACTGAGCCACCCAGGCGCCCCAAGAAGTTTTAATATGGTAGCCATGGTGTGACTGTTCCTCAAATGAAATAATGATTTTCCAGAACCTAAACGTTTTGTCATCTATGAATAAAGAAAATTGGACTTATAAAATAATTTGGCGGCTTGGTGGGTGATCACTCTAATTTTCTAATACAAAGCCCATCAATGAATTCCATTTTCTTTTCTTTTAATGTGTTCTCTTAAAACTCTAGAAACTCATTTAAAGTAATAAATCAGAAACAAAGATATGCTGTAACTATGCCACTTAATCCCTTTTATAATCCCATCATCAAAGCATCTGAAAGGTGAAAGGTCCTCCACTATGCCAGCAGAATATAGAAAAACAGTCTGAAACAATCCTTCTCAAATGAGAGACAAAGCAGGGGGAAGTGATTACATTTGAATTAGCTACACGAACCACTTAGCATAAGGATAAATAAACAAACAAGAACTAACTTTAAAGTTACCTGAGCATCAAAGAAATTTTATTCTCATTTTAAGTAAAATGTTTTAACTATCTAAAAATAGTTTTATGAAGCAAAGTTGTGTTTGCTAATAGAGTGAAGCAGCAACACAGGTTTCTATAACTTTTTAAAATATTATTATTTCTTTAAATAATTAAAAAAAAAACCGTGGTAACCAAGTCAAACTAGATTATTTTGGGTTCTTTCAATTAGAATCGCTTCTCGGCCTTTTGGCTAAGATCAAGTGTAGTATCTTTCAATTAGAGCTTCCCGAATTTTACTGTACAAATTAGTCAAATGGAGATCTTGTTAAAAGCTAGATTGTGACTGAGTAAATCTGAGGTGAGCTCCAAGAGTCTGCATTTTTGACAAATCTCTAGCTGACTCTGATGGAAATAAAAAGTCCTGTCCCAGACCTATAGAATCAGAATCCCCAGTTGATTCAAATGCACATTAAAATTTAATTAGTACTGCATTAGCATCTAATCACTGGGAGGTAAATACTAGCTTAAAGGGCAGGGCAAAATTAATTCCTTCCACTATAATATATGCCTCATAAAATAAAATAAGACTAGAAGAAAATATTCCAATACAGTAGTCTCCCCTTATCTATGGGGGATATGTTCCAAGACCCCCAGTAGATGCCTGAAACTGTAGCACAGAACCCTATATATACCATGTTTTTCCCCCATACAAACAATCTAGATACAGTCTAATTTATAAATTAGTCACGGTAAAGATTAATAATGATAACTACAATATACCGCAATGAAAGTTACGTGAATGTGGTCATTTTCTCAATTTCAAAATATCTTATTGTACTGTACTCCCCCTTCTTGTGGTGATGTGAGATGATAAAATGCTACATGATGAGATGAAGTGAGGTGAGTGATATAGGCAGTGTGATGTAGCATTAGGCTACCACTGACTTTCTGATGATATCCCAGGAGGATTATCTGCTTCTGGACGGCAGTTGACTATGGGTAACTGAAACCACAGAAATTGATAACTGGATAAGTGAGGGGGCTACCTGTAAACATATCTCTTACCTCTCCTAAAAACAGTGCATCTTCTCTTTTCATTAAAAAAAAATAGACTATTATAAATTAAATCAGGCATAAAATATTAGTGTTTTCTGTGACATTGTTAATAACTGCAAATGCTTAAACCTGTTCTCTGAGTAATTTTTGACATTTTTAACTGAAGTGACCGTAGGAGAAAAATTCACTTACCAACTTCTATTTGTAGCCTGAAGGGAGTCATTCTAACCCAAATGACTATCTGCAGTATACATATTTTATATTTAGCTACATCCATTTGTTAAAGCAGTCAGTTCATTACTCACTGTTATACTGCTTTCTTTTTTATAAACATTTATAACTTTTATTATTTTGTGATTATAAATATAATTATTGTAGAAAATTTAGAAATTGCTGGTAAGCAAAGAAAAAGCACTAAACTTCAGGCTCTTTCCCATGCATATATTCTTATTTTTTACAAAAACAGGATCACATCGCATATACTCTTTTGGAATCTGCTTTTCTTTGTATAAGAGTATATTTTCCACCTGCTTTAAATTGTTCAAGCACTTTTTGAGATTATCTGGTACAGTTTAGAATGGCTGTTTGGAGTGCTGCTGAAAACTCCTCCATGAATGTAAATGTGTTCTCAAGTACTTAAAGTCTTGATAGTTGAAGCTAAGGGGGTTTCATTGTAAACTACTTCAAATATTTCAAAACAATTTATAATCCTCACAGCATGTATTATTGCTGAAATGAGGTAAAACTGAGCTGTTTAATTGTGGACTTTCTACAAATTCAAGGGGATTACCATCGGATCAAGGCTTGTGTAGAATTTTATAATTCACCTTTGTTTTAGACGAAGAATTTTGTTAACATTCTCAAAACACCTCATGGTTTAAGGAGACCTTAAAAGGCTACATACTGGAACTTCCCATTTATGGCTTGAATCTCTTCTACGACGTCCTATTGAGTGGTTACCCCTTACTTGAACTTAAATGCCTGCGAATTCACTACACTTTTTAAACTTTTTATTGTGAGCTAATTTTAGACTTGCAAAACAGTTTCAAAAATGGTACAGAGAGTGCTAACGTACCCTTCATTCAGCTCCCACTAATGTTAACATGTTATATGGCAATAACGTAATTATCAGGAAATTAATAATTAATTTATAGATCTTTTTTCAATTTTGCCAGTTGTCCTGCTTATGTCCTCTTTTTGGTCCAGAATCTAATCCCAGATCCCATATTGCATCTGTTGCTATTACGCCTCAGTCTCCCAATCTAGAGCAATTCTTCAGTCTTGTCTTCTATGACTTTGGTACTTCTGAATTACTGACTAGTTTGTTTTGTTTCTGGAATATCCTTTAATTGTGTTATGTTTTCTATTGATTCAATTGAAGTTATGCATTTTTGGCAAGAATACCACAGAAGTGATGTTTGCCCTTCTCAGCTCATTCAATTAAGAGGTACCTGATGTGATATGTCTTATGATTGTGATTTCGTAAAGGTGATGTATTCCAGATTTCTCCAAGTAAAGTACTATTTTTTCCTTTGTAATTTGTAAGTATCTTACAGGGCAACATTATAAAACTATGCAAATATTCTGTTTCATGTCATACTTTTGCCCACTAGTTTCAGCTTTCATTGATGAATCTTGCTTGCAACGATTATATGAAGGTAATTTTCTATTTCTATCATTTCTTCTATATTTATTATTGGAATTCTCCTGTAAGAAAAAGCTATCTTTTCTCCTTCATTTGCTTATTTATTTATGTAAGTATAGGCTCAAAGATTTTGTTTTAATCTGTAAGTTATAAGCCATACTATTATTCTTTATTTTGTTACTCCAGTTGTCATAGATGCGACTATTGGAAGCTCTTTCAGGGTGATGCCTATATCCATCCAGGGGCTATCCTCATCTTTTTTAGCACTTCTTTACTTTCTAGTAGCACAAGATATTCCAGCCTCATCTTGTATTATTCCTGACCCACCCTTAGAATCAACCATTTTTCCAAGGAGTTCTGGTTCCTTCTATTGGTAAATGGTATTTAGAAACCAACATTGGGTGCTAGGCATGCTCATTGCAACTGGGGTGTCTTGCTTTTAGACCTTATCATTGGACAGATCTAGGAAATGGCTATATGTATACTCATGTATGCACCTATATTTCTATAACAGTTTCTCTATATAAATAATTTAATACCATGAGTTTGCACTGAACCCTCCATGTCCAATCAAATACCATTGGATTCATTCATGCCTTTCCCTTTTCTTATTCATGACTTCTTTTTCTGACAGTGAGACAACTGGTTCTCACTCTCCACAAATGTATTTACTTATTTGCTCAATCCTGGTATACATATAAAATAGTTTTAGAATTGTGACCCTACACTCTTTTGGGGGGAAAAAAAGTATTGACTAGAGTATAATAATTGTGTACAGTTTTTTTTTCCCTCTTTAACTTTACAGTTTGGAGCCAAAATACAATCTTCCCCATTTACTTAGGTTAGCTGTTTTCATTTTCATTACCTTCATTTTATTTTACATTTTGTTCCTCCCACTTTCTTTTTGATTTTGATTATTTATGTTTGGGTATATGAAACGTTACCATGATTCTAAGAGTCAGAACTACATAAAATATATGCTTTCCTCCCTCATTCCTTCTTCCCTGTTCCCATTTTCCCAGTCTTTCTACCTTGTACCTACCTATCCCCTGTGAATAACCAATCTCATAGTTTCTGGTTTAACTACCTGTATTTCTTTTTGCAAAATGAGCAGATATATGCATACCTTCTTATATCTCCTTCTTCCTTACATATACTCTTTTGCACTTTACTTTTTCTGCTAAACAGGATCATAGAAGTCCCTTCATATCCGTTTATAGAGATATTTCATTTTTTATAGCTGCATAATTATCCATACTGTGGATACACCATAGTTAATTCAATCACTCTCTTATATGGGTCTTACAATGTTTCTAATATTTTACAATTTAAAAGTATTGCAGTAAACGTTATGCGTATGTATTTTCATATTGCTGGAGGTATATCTTCAGAATAAATTCCTAGAATTAGGATTTTTGTGTCAAAAATAAGTGTAGTTTTGTTAGGAATTGCCAAATTCTCTCCCAGAAGGGTCATGCCTGTTTGCACTCCCATTAGCAATATATAACAGAGGACTCTTCCTCACAACCTCAGTAACAATATATTATGGTGTTTTAAAATTTTTGTCAGCCTGAGAGGAGACAATTTCAGAATTGTTTTAAATCATATTTATGTAACTATAAGTGAGTTTGAATAGTTTTCATATGTTTAAGAGCCTTTTTTGTCTTTTTTTTTGGTAAATTGTCTGTTCTTATCTTTTCCTTATTTTTCTATCAGGTTTTTGTCCCTTTTCCTTTGATTTTTAAGAGTTATTTATATATTAGGTATATTAGTCCTTTGTGATGTATATCACAAAGATATTTTCCCAGTTTGCCAATTATCTTCTGTTTATGGTGGGGTTTTTTTGTTTTTTGTTTTTTTAGAATGCATACTTTTAACATTTGTTTATGGTAAAAATTATCAATCTTTTATTTAATTGCCTTTGGATTTTGAGTCATAGTTAGAAAACCAGTGTAAAATGGAATTCACCCATGTTTTCTTCTAGTACTTGTATGGTTTCAATTTTTACACTTTGATCCCAGATCCATTTGGAATTTATTTTCGCATTTGGTGTAAGGTATGAATATAATTGTCTTTTTTTCTAAATGGTTAACCATCATTTATTAAAAAGTATAATTTATTTAAAAATCCATCATAACTCACAGTGTTTTGAGATACCATTTTTATCTTATACTACATTTCCATACCTACTTGGGTCTATTTCTGGGCCTTCTATTCTATTCCACTATCTATTCATGCAGTAGTATCTCATTGTTTTAATTGCAGAGGCTGTTATAGTGAGTTTTAATATCTGGTAGCGCTGGTTCCTCCCCCCACCCCCAGTATTTTTTTTTTCAGTATTTTTCATACTATTCTTGAACTTCTGCTTCATATCTAATTCACTTTCAACTTGTTCAACTCCATAAAAAAGCCTTATCAAGGTGTGTTAAATTTATAAATTAGTTCAGAGAGAACTGACATCTTTATAATGTTTAGTTGTCCTATCCAAGAACAGGGGATGTCTTCCCATTTTCTAGTCTACTCTTGTTATCTTTCTCCTGAAAGATTTTAAAGCTTTCCAGCTACAAGTTTTATACCTTTCATTAAGTTTATTCCAAAATATTCAATCTTCTTTGTTTTCATTGTAAACGAGGTTCTTCTACCATTATGTCTTCTAACTGGTTATCGTTTGTATGTATTAAGGATATTGATTCCTGCCTGTTAACATTGTTTCTGCTACACTACTGAATTATTCTATTGTTTAAGTAAAATCATTGATTATCTAGGATTTTCTAGGCATGCTATCACATCATCATCAAATAGGGATAGTTTTACTTTTTTTTTTCATCAATTCTTATACCTGTTTTTAATTTTTCTTGTTTGGTTGCATTGGCTAATACCTCTAGAACAATTTTGAATAGTGGAGGAGACAGAGTATCCTTGATTCCTGATCTTAGTGAAAGGTTTCCGATGCTTTCTCATTAAAGAAGATATTGGCTCTCACTACTTTGTAAAGCAGGTAATTTAATCTTTTGATGATGATGATGATAACTCTTACTGAGCACTTGCTATGTACCACACACAGTTCTAAGCACTTTACATATAATTGCTCTTTTAGTAGTCACAAAAACTATCTGGTTGATATTATCCAATTTTACACATGGAAAAACT
Organism: Ailuropoda melanoleuca; assembly: GCF_002007445.2. Lineage (NCBI taxonomy): Eukaryota > Metazoa > Chordata > Mammalia > Carnivora > Ursidae > Ailuropoda > Ailuropoda melanoleuca. The sequence continues at coordinate 105,477,944 of NC_048218.1, forward strand.
TCAGCACAGAAAAGTCTATCAGAGCCTGGGAGCACACCCAAGCTATCTGACTCCAGAGATAGTCCACAAATGCACTATCGTAACTGCTTCAGAGAGATGATTTTCATAGTTAGCAAATCATTTCTTAGACTAACTCCTATTCATTCTCCTCACACAAGCAGATTAGTATCACCTAGGGAACCTTTAAAAATGCCCCTGTCCCACCCACAGAAATTCTGATTTAATTGGTCTGCCACAAGATTTGGGTAATGTTTTTAGATATTTGCAAAATATATCATCAACAAAGTACTTGCATTTAGAATATATTTGTAAAGAACACCAATAAATGAACAAGAAAATGACAGACAACTCAATAGTATAGGACCAAAGATTTAAAGTCATATCTCACAAAAGAGGAAATAAAAATAACCATACATATATATATAAAGTTATACCACATCATTAATATCCCAAAATCTCAATTAAAATAGCAATGAGACACCACTGGACACCCACAAGAATAGCCAAAATTAAACCATCTGACAATGCCAACAGTTCATGAGAAACAGTTTGGGAACATCCATAAAAGTTAAATGTATATATGCCTAACACCCCAACAATTCCACTCTTGGGCACACAGTCTAGAATCGCACTGTTCAATACAGTAGCCACTTGTCACATATATCTACTTAAGTTTAAATTAATTAGGGGCACCTGGGTAGAGTAAGATAGAGAAAATAATTATTGATAAAATGATAAGGAAGAGAAGATACACTTACAGTGCTGTACTGTATCTATGTAAAAATCCGCATATAAGTATACCTGCGTGATTCAAACCCATATTGTTCAAGGGTCAACTGTACTTCTATTAATGCATCTTAAGATCACATTCACTTACTAAGCAGTCATATTGCACTGCTGGTGTGTTTAATGTCAGCTAACACCCTTATGCTCTTTTTGCTCATGCTGCTGCTTAGCCATTTTGTCCATTTGTAGTCTACTGTTTGGACCCAATTATATCTTATCTCTGTTCAACATCATCTTGTTCCAGTTAGCCTACTCTTCCATTACTTTTGGTAGCCTTTTGTAGTGCTATCATAAAATGCCTTCAGAAGATTCTAAGACCTGAATTCTATACTATCATTCTCAAATTTGAATCACCCATGGATTTAATAAGTCACCCTTCATATTTTTATTTAAACTGTTGATTAAAAATGTGAATCGAGACACGGCCAGAGAGGACTGCTACACACTACCAGAAACAAGTCCCATTGTTCATTTTGGTTTATTTAGAAACACCTTTAGTGTTTAGGTTTTGGAGCCTAACAGATCTTTTTCTGAATGTGTTCTTTCCCATTTTAGATGGCGAAATCCTTCAGGTCTCTCTCCATTTAAATACTTTACTCTGGGAAGTCTTTCCTAGGTTTCCAGTTAGACATTCATATTATATCCTCTACTTATTAAAAACTCATTTATTTAACCTTTCCATGTTGGGAATTAACTTCACAATGACAGAGTGGGTATTTCTTTTGTTAATTGCTTTATTTATCATTGGCACAAAGCATAGTGCCTGGAACCTAGTGTGCATGCAGTGATTAGCTGCTGAATGAATGAATGAAAGCAAAAAAGCAAGCAAGCAAGCAAGAAGGGATAACATAATAGTATCAAATATGGTGTGTTTATTATGCCTTATACATTGAAATAAGTATTTGATGTACATTATCTTACCTAATCTTCACAACATCAGTTTTATTATTTCTCTATATTATAGATGAGGATACAGGGGTACAGAGGTAGGGGCAACACTGAACTGTGGCCTGTCTGTTTCTAAAGCCCATGCCCCATCTGCAACATTCCATAAGAGACTAATCACTATTAGAGTGCAAATACATTATAATCCATGATTAAAACAAAGGGTATTACATATAATTTTATTTAGAATAATGTTTGTTTGAAAATGAATGGTTGTCAGTGAAAGCAGCCATGTTTCAAGCTGAAGTGTGGAGGTGACTGAGTTGTTTTCCTGCTCTCTAGTAAGGAGAACTCAGTGTGTCAAATAACAAGGACTTCTTACTGATAGTGCCACAAAATACCTCCGGCCACGCCTTCAAGTACTTCTAACACTCTTACCTGGGCAAATGGACCATCTGTCTTTGGGACAGAGGAAAGCTGCCAACAACTCTGAAAACATTTATGGGAATTTTGACTCTAACATGGAGTTAAGTTCTAGGAGGGATTTGGATTCAAGATAGGATCCAGAGTGATGAGAAGGGAGTCCAAGGCTAGTCTAAGGATAAAGGTGATATTTATTACACTAAATGAATCTGTCATTTTTAAAACATTTGTGGGAATCTTAAAATAGACACTACTCTTTACTGTAAATTCCACATAGCCCCTATAGTTGCAACTGACGAATAGATGTAGTTCTATTATGAACATTGGCTAGTATTCTCATACATTAATAAGGTGAAAGTGAAACAACAAAGACATATGTTCTCTTTTGCAGTCAATAACATAAGTAACTTTTATTGAATCAGTTTTCAACTTTCTGTGCTCTTCACAACATAATAGTTATGTTCAAGAAACACTTTTAATTCTAATATCCATTATGAACCTTTTGCCATTACTTTCTTAAGTCTAGGCAATTCATAAATATAAAAAAATAAAGCACTAATTTGTTGCATTTTCTCACTCCTACGGTATAAATACTCCCCCACCATGGCTGATTTCAAGCCACCAATGTAACACCACTGAATGCACAGTTAGGAAGAAATGTGTAGCAGCACATTTTATGGTATTTCCAATATGTACATATAACAGGTGCAAATAATTTCAAGAGCATATATAGTAACAAAATGTAATAAAGTAAATGGGAACTGGTGAATTCTGAGTATTCATTATCTTTCTAATATAATTTAATTTAAGTTTATATAATTTACTTTTTAACAACTGGCTTTCAAGATTGCTGAAATTTTTATGGCTCAGTATAAGACAGTTTCAGTATTCCACTGGTATAGTTCATTCAACACAAAACACATGCAATAACACCCAGTGTCTGATCACATAAGCCATAGTGTCCAAGTTAGCTGTCCTGCACTCTACCTTCCCTGTCTGCTTTTTTTTGGGGGGGGGTATATTTCACTTTATCTCTTCTTAGAATCTGATTCTTTCTGTTTTACCATTTATGAGTCTGTCCTTCAGGCACCTCACCCCAGAATTGATTTAGGCATTTGGTCTTCTTAGCTTGACTCTCAACTTTTCCCAAACAATAGGGATTGAATTTGCTTCCATTTCAAATGCAGTGTCTAAATCATAAACACTTACTTCCCTCCCCCCACCATTCCCAATGGACATACAAAACAGTGGGAAAGATGCAAACACCCAAGTTACATGGCTAGTATTGAAAGCTTAAAACTCAAGGCTGTATTGGTTCAGTGTTTAATGATCTTTTTAAAAACTATATTCTTTGAAATAAGAAGGAACTGACAGAAGAAATTGTTCTCTCTCTCTCTTTTTTTAAACCTGTCTCCTTCTCTACCACAGACTGGTGGAAATGATTGATGAAGACTTAAAGGGTTAAAAAGACAGAGAAGAAAGAATCTCTATCCACTACAAAGTCCTTATGTATATAATAAAAATCTGATCTTAACGTTTATATTTCTAAAAATATTATAGTAGTGTCAAGCTCTCTTTGAAATTGGGTTTATAGAATCATAATATTTTATCCACCTTCAGACATAATTTAGATTTTTAAATCATCTGAATATGACATCTTATCAAATTACATAATGTTCAACTTAGATGGATAGCTCCTATACTGTGTTGCAACAAGTTTTAGGTTTGCGGAGCCTTTCAAGCAAAAGTGGAGTAATAAAATCCACTCATTATAGACAGAAACTATTTTAAGTCTCCCATTATAGTTAAAAGTCACACACAGACACACACACACACACACACGCTATATATATATATATATATATAGAGAGAGAGAGAGAGAGAGAGAGAGAGAGTTGCTGTTTCTTTAGATGTATCTTGAAAATATAAATTCCTAAATATAGAAACCAATAACATGTGATCTCTACTATTCCTTGACAATTAATTAACTGCTTGACTTTATCTCTTAGTGTCTAAGTTAACTCACTTATAAAATGTTAATAGTTATATTGATCCCATACTAAACAAAGATTCCCAAATAAGAAATGGAGGTTACTATGAAGAGAAAATTTAATTTAATTTATAAGTTGAAGTACATCTGCCCAACATTTAAAAAAAAAAACAAACTTGCTTGGAATGAAATGGTCCAGTGAGACTCTTATAAAATCCTAACCATTTCAGTACTATTTAGATTCAGGTTCAAAACTAGACACACATGAGCACATTTATAATTCTTGATAGCTGCTGCCCCTATCTGAGCCTAAGGAATCAGGGAAAGTAGAAATAGTCAAGAAACATACCACTTTCAAATATTAAATAAATATTCTGAATCCTCTGGCTGTGTATTTCCATCAGGAAATTACTTTTACAGGATTTTCTAATTTCCCACATCTGGGTTTCTTGGCTGTACACATCAAGGTTTGGAAAATACTACCTTTAATTGACAGAGTATATGATTTTTTTAGGCAATCATGGTTTTAGTCTTGGTCTAGAAATTATTGAACAACCTGATTTAAAAGATATTTCCCCAAATCTACCTCCTTACCTTTCTGTTTGCATCCTAAGAATAAGAATACCTCTTAAGGGTATTGCTTTTTTAGGTCAGTATCTTCAGGCCTATGTTAGCTTCCTATCAGGTGAGTATCCCTGCACTCACTTTTCCTTCTAAAATATTCCAATTTAAAAAATTTCTTCCTCATTATAGTTTTTCATATATAAGAATTACAGACTTGCGGGATCTAAGACAATATATTTCAGACTTGTGGTTTATAAGAAAGCAATTACTCTTCTTACAAAGCAGGAAGGGAGGACTCAGCTTGAATGATAACTGGTAGACAGAAACTAATCATTGGGGAGTTGGAACGCTAGTTAGAAAACAATTATCATAATGCCTCTCACAGCCGACTGGTTAATGTTAGTCAATGAATTTCTGCCTACGTATATAATTGGAACGTTTAAAACACTTAGATTTGGGCTTCAGCTTTATAGTATATAAAACTTTCTCCCAATTGTATTTTAAAATAACTCATACTTGTTAATTTAGTTATTCTCAATTGGCCATTCCATCTAGGTTTTCTGGGATCAGGTCTTCTATGCTGTAAAGATGCACTCCCCAGTAATGTAGCCACTAGCCTCATATGGCTAGACTTAAATTTAAATTAAAATTTAAATAAAATTTAAAAATCATTTCTTCAGTATCACTGACCACATTTCAAATGGCTTGAAATCTGGCTAGTGGCATGTGTCTAGTGGCTACTTCATTGGAGTGTGAAGTCATAGAACATTTCTATCATTGCAGAAAGTTCTGTTGGACGGAGCTCCTCAATAGCATCTCTGTTCTAAAGCTTCTTTAAATAGCTGAAGTGCATGTTTTTCTTCGCATCCATTACCGCCAAAATCAGGTTATTATAAAGAAGAAATCAGAGACACTCAGGGACTCGAATTCCATCCTACCCACTCCCAATCCAAGATTAGTGCCAACCCAAACCCAGGAGGCTTTAGTCTGCACTAAAACATCTACACAACATTTGCTTTTCTATATGATGATCCCAGCACACCCACTGTTTCCTGTTAGAAGGGAAGACTCATAGGAGATAAGGGCATTTCCATTAATGACTTGGACCATTTCCCAGGTGACTCCGGTAAGTTTGGATGCACTCTACCCTACCATGTTTCCTCTGTGCCTTTTTAAATGCATCTCTCTCTCTACCCTGTCTTTTTTTTTTTTTTAAGATTTTATTTATTTATTCAACAGAGAGAGAGAAGCCAGTGAGAGAGGGAACACAGCAGGGGGAGTGGGAGAGGAAGAAGCAGGCTCACAGCAGAGGAGCCTGATGTGGGGCTCGATCACACAACGCCGGAATCACGCCCTGAGCCGAAGGCAGACACTTAACTGCTGTGCCACCCAGGCGCCCCTCTACCCTGTCTTTAAGTATGTGTTTTTGTAATTATATATTTGCCATCTTTACAATTGAATCTTTGTGTCTCCCAGAGTCTTGTATGGTGCCTGCTGCGAACTTAGTACTCCATAATGATGAAAAAAAGAATACATGATCTGGGGCTCAACCACTCTCTCCCAGATTTTCCTACAAGTGGTTACCTTTTCTTGGAACTCTGAGGAAACCCATTTGTTGTTCTTCCTCTCCTGTGTTAACTCCCACTCTCACTATTAGGTAGTGTACTAATAAAGACAAATTGTTCCACTACTTTATTTAAAATACATGTTTATATTTGTAAAGTGTTTAGCTTAACAGTGATTCTATTCTACTTTTCCTGACAGTGGTCAGTCCATCAGGAAGAATTCTGCTCTTCCTCCATCTGTGCCATGCATGATCTAGTTCTGTTGCTAGTATAGTCAACCTCCAGGTCACATGGATTGGTGTCAAGGTCAGGTCAACAGAGTTGGGTGAAACAGAGTCAGGGGATGGTTAAGTGAGATGATGGCCCACCTGATCCTGTTCTGACTGTTAACTCCACAGGCCTTCCTGGGGAAAGGGGCAACAGTCAAGTTTTCCCAATGTCACTTCCAAGGTGCCAGAAAGTCATTCCTAAGTGAGTCCTCAGGTAAAAGCATAGCTGGAGACCCAAGTATCTAGAAAAGTAGAAAATTGAGAAAGAAGAGCTTGTAGTGTGGTGGAAAACTAGGAAGAGACACAGACAGAAAGAATTTTTTTGAATTCCTGATACACTCAGGAAAAACAAAAGGAAAATTGGATTTCAAATAGGTACTTTTCCCATAAATTATAATTCTTAAGAATATATATATATATTTTGGAATGTTGCTCTTTACTCAGCAATTCACAATTATTTTGTGCCACAGTTCATTTTCATAGATGAGAAAAACTAAATGTAAATGTGCTTTCAATGTAAGGTAACAGAGAATCATTGGTATTTTCCAAATAATTTAATAACTGAAACATAATTTTTCAAAACCATCTGAAAAACCAGTGGCATTTTTTAATGCACTTTATTAAAAACTGTGTATAGTTCACATATCAGCATCCTTTCTTCCAACTCAAAGTGGGCAAAAAATTATTTCTTTATTTTAAATACTTCTGCACACTTTGAAGCAAGTTACAAAAATCAGTGCTCCTCTACAAAAATAATGTTTGGGCTTATTTTTTTCACATTTGCCTTATCCTTTGCTTTATTCTTCCAGAATCATACCATAGGGGTTCACAGGATGTGTACTGTTTAATAATAGAAAACAGCACTGGCTGAATGAAAATGTTTCCAGGTTGTTTTTTTTCTTCTCAGGGTAGATTTTTCAGCACTCAGGAGAGCTTGCTTGATGTGATAATAATAATGTACTCTCTAATAAGAAACCCTGGCTCTTTAGATGTGGTCTTATTTATTTTCCACAATTCCCATCAAGTAGGAGAAGGTGCAGCTTGAAGTTTAATGAGATGTCCAGAGATGGCAGATGATTGAACTAGGAAAATAATTTAGGCTCACTGACTCCTACTCTACCAAAATGACAGGAGACATGAGATCTGACCAGTGCTTGAGCCAGTCAGGGTTGAGTCACAGAATCTCAACCTTAGGTAGCGTGGGGGGAAATGTGAGGGTACCTGACTGTGCTTATATCATTCACTCAACAAACATTCATTGAGCCCAGGGCTTAGGTACTAATATAAAATTCAAAGGCAATAAAATAACTTGCTCTCAAGTTATTCAGACAACTAGGAAGGGCGGGAGGGTACAGATAATGACAATATTTCAAGAAAATTGATGACTGCAATTTGTGCAAAAGTGCTACAGACATAGCTAATTCTGCCCAAGGGAGAGCAGAAATCATCACAACTTTCACTATGAGCCATGAAAGGACCTTTAAGAGTCCATCCTGCAGAAAGGGCTGGAAGAAAGAGCACATTCCAATACACAGAGGCATGAAAAGTCCAGGAACTTTCCACATTACATTTTAGTATAAAATTTTGGTTCAAAAATTGTAGTGCTAAGTGTTGTTTATATATCTATTCAGTCACCCGTTTTAAAATTTAACATGTGGTTAGCATAATCCTGAGATTCTCCTGAATATTTCTTTTAAAGGAAAAAAGAGAAAAATACACTTCAAGTCCTTCTTCTAAAGCAGAAAAGCTGAATTTATCCCAGATGATTAGGAGGGAAATACATAGATTATTATAATATTTTAAAATATTGACCCTCTTATTCAGATATCCTCAACTTTATTAATTGGAAATGCCCTTGCAAGAAAAATTATAAATTAATGTTTTTTAAATAACCAAACCTTAGTGTCGGCTCCATGAGGATCAAATTGGTAGTGGTCATGTTTCTTTTTTGTCCCTAGTCCTGTATTTTCTTCAGCAACATCTTTCACAGGGATATCTTGCCCATATAGAATGCACAGTCTCTCTAAGGCAAGCCCCAGCTGGAATCAAAGAGTGAGAGTTGTTCTCTCCTGAGTAACGATGCACATTGCTTAAGGAATTGGTTTACACTACAAAAGGCTTCCTGTGTAGTCATCCTGTAGAGATGAGTACAGGCTCCATTGGAACTCTAGTATTTTAAAACATCTCTACAAATAGCACTTTCCTGTGATCATGGAGTTGCACCAAGAGACAGCACCATTCTCCTCCCACAGCAGAGTATTCCTTTGAGGTCAGATATGAATCATTTTGGTGGGAATTTCTCATGCTGAGCCTATACTGTTACAAACAAAGATGAACCTTATTTTGGGGTCTTCAGAAATGACATCTAGCTCTTTGTAGTTATATGGTTGCAACTGTGGGTCTCTGGAGTTAGAGCCATATGCTTCAAAGCTGGCACTTCCTAGTTCTGATCCATAACTATTGCTCAACCTTTTTTTGACCCTCAATACCCTCAAGTGAAAGGGGAAATAAAAATACTCACCTCACAAGGTATTGAGGTGAAACAAGCTAAAAGTATGAAGCATCTTTCAAATATCAGGTGTCTGTTGTTAATGAAATATGTATGTATTCATGAATTTATTCAAGTGATATTTGTTATGAGCCATTAGTCATTCTGCTTATCTGCACCAGAGTCAGAAAGTTACAGAAATTTGTGACAGTTATTGTCTTGGAGATGCATTGGAGGTCTTTAGATTTATGCCTATCTCTCAACCAGTTCCTAAAGGGAGAATCTATGTGTAAATTTTATGGTAAATAGACAAAACAGGAGCTCCCCCCATATCACACAGCTGGTAAACAGTCTAGTCAAGACTACCCAGAGTGTCAGACTCTAGGACTCACTTTTATCTCTCTTCTTGCCCTACTCACTCCCCCCACTATCTGTGAGAAGACCAGGCAGTAATTCACAAAGAGGACACTGTTTGGTTTATTGAAATTTTTACAAAGAATTTCCTGCCTATGTAAGAGTTCCTCTTTGGAGTTTTAAGCTTCCTACCACTCAGCACCAACATAAAAAATATGAAAGCCTACTCTGGATTTTCCATCTCCAAAGGGTCCCCAAGATTAGGGTACAAAAACCAAGTGAAATAACCTTCAAATTCATCATCCTTTCCCCATCATATAGCAGACATACTGCAAGTTCCTTTCCAGTAAATAACTTCCCTACCTAACAACATCTAAACACCAAGTTCCCAGACACAAAATGACCCATATATAACACATAGCTCAGATATGTACTACACACTCACATCCTTTAAGAAATAGTATTTCTCAAAACACAAGCATGCACATGACCACACTCACAAAACAAATAATAGGCATTCAAAATTGTAGTCTATTTGCATGCTCATTTGAGGAAGTTCATAGAAGAAGTTGGTAGGAGAGAAGGTGAAAATAAAGTCAGCAATGGCTCATATATCACCCTTCCCTGCCTTTTAGAGAAGCACTAAAAACTATTCCATAGTTATTCTATAGCAAAAAAGAGTCATCATACTGATGACAGAGCTCCAATCATGGACCCTACATGACAGAATAATCATACAGAAAGGCACATGAGCCCAGAACCTTGGACAGCTTTCTTGCTTTGGGGCAGAATTTGGACTCTAGCTCTGGTTCTGTGACTGATTACGTGACACTGGGCAGGCTTTTGCCTTTGTTTTCTCATCTGAAGAATGAGAAATTTGAGGAAGAACTCAAGATTGGAACTAGGTTCCAATCAAGTCTTTTCCAGCCCTCAAGTCTTTTCCAGCCCTAAAATGCTATGGTCTATAATTCTTTCATACATCGCACAGTCCTCAGATTTCACTTTAAAAAGGTTCTCTCTCCAGAGTACTAGGGTTTTCCCTATTCCAGTTATATAAACCCAACTTTTGGACTTCCACAGCAACTATTCAATTGCCTCAGTTGATATTTCTTTTTTTGTTTCCTTTTTTTTTTAAGATTTTATTTATTTATTTGAGAGAGAGAGCAAGAGACAGCACAAGTGGATGCGGAGGGGCAGAGGGAGAGGGAGGAGCAGAGGGAGAGGGAGAAGCAGCGACCTGGGACTCCATCCCAGGACCCAGGGATCATAACCTGAGCCAAAGGCAGATGCTTAACCACCTGAGTGCCACACAGGCACCCCCTGGGTTGGTCTTTCTTATTGAAGTTGTTTATATCTACTATAAAGCTATGTGCCTTGAGGCAGTATTGATGAGGCAAACAGATTTTGGTTTTAAATAATTTTTTTAAATGTTTGAGGTGTTCCTAATTGTGTTATATAATTAGAGCCTAGAAATGTTTCTACATGAGAAAATGGCTACACCTTTGCTTTACTAGTGATAGTTATTTATACATTTACTTCTTTCAAGTTTAGTTTACTAGAAATAAAATTACACCTGAGGCTTTAGGGAAGCACCTGGTGATTTCTAATCTTCAAGAATTTCTAAACCTTTGAATTTTCAGCACTCTGAGTGCAGAGAACATGGTTTCAGTCAAGTATCTTGAAATGTAACCATTTCCTCCTCAAAGGTCAAAGTCTGACTGTAGTACCTCTGTTTCTCAAGCATATGCCTATGGAATATGGGATTCTGAGTACTAGAGAATTTGCCATACAAAGCATAAATCAGAACTTTGCCATGGGAAAGCCTCAAATGACTTGACAAGAGTTTTCAAGAGTCTACGTATTATTATATCAACAAGCATTTTTTTTTTAACCTACTTCAGTGTGCCCAGTACTGTGCTCCATATTCACTGCCAGGGACTGAAACAAAACAAGTGCAGATATGCTTCCTTTCAAGGAAAGAAATCTGTAAAGAAGAAGGTGCTTGCAGCCTCAGCCAAATCCTACTTGCATTGCCACCTATCTTGGGATAACCCATGAGTTGGAGGAAGCAGAAATGATAGAGTGTGTTCTGAGATGGTTTAAATGTGGCCTGCTCAGTGGAATTTCTCAGCCCCATGCCTGTTTTCTGAGCTTCCACCTTCCCCAGTTCTCTCACAGCTGGGTCAACTCATTTCATCTTCTGCAAATCCAGCCTCACTATTTATTTTCAGAGCAATCTGGGTTTTAGTGGGCTATAAATGTCTCCATTCATCCAGGCTTATTATAGTATCCCTTTTCCTACAGGCCCTAGACACAGGGCCTGGGCACTGTGTCCTGAGTTGCCCTATCTACATTCTAAACTAGAGCCATTTTCTACCCTTTCCAGATCCTGACACCCCCATTTCAGCCCTAATCCTACCTCCCAATTTCAGCTCACACAGAAGACTGAACAATTCGCCAAAAATTAATTCCCTGAAGGAATTATTTTCTGAATTGACTAATTCACTGAAATTAATATTTATCAATATATCGATAATTTGTTTTAAGTTACATTCTTTTTGAATATAGTAAATGAATTTGGAAATATTGAGACTATATTCAAGAATATGTCTTACTTAAATATGATCAAGAATATGTTAATTTCTACTTATGAAACTATTCTTCAAGAACATACTCATAAGAAAACTTAATGACCCATATGACCCTCAGCATTTAATGAGTTGAACATTATTTAAATACAGCTAGAGTAAAATTAATTAATTGAATATATTCAAGAGGACTATTTCTCAGGATCAGCACTTGATAATTGATAAATCTGATGAAATCATCATTTGACAAATTGATCTTTTTATAAATTGGCTTTCTGCAAAATGATTTTTGGCCAAAGGATATGGAATTTCTCAGGTGCTGTGTCTGTGCTTCCATAGACAGACCTCCTATGCTGATGATCAGCCTTCCTGGATTTCAGAGTATTTTCTACACCACGTACCCCTGGCTAGGCTCTATTACATATGGCCCCTGGTGTTGACTGCAGAATGTCACTTCCTGAAGTAGCTGGGTCTTACTCATGACTGAAATGCCATTGCTGACTATCTTATCTTACCCAAATGAAGATATATAGTAAAGACTCAACTCTTCCTACTCTTGTTCAGCCTCATTGACAAATCTCAAAATAAAAACGGGCCAGAGGACTGTCTTCTTTTTCTAATACCCAATTTTTAAATGTTTCCTTATCTCTCATAATACCAGTTATAAGAAACCTTGAAAACCCACAGGGAAATATATTAACTCCCTATGTTGAAAAATCTTACTAGCTTTTAACAGAATAACTTCCAGTGGAAGATTTCTTATTGTTTGGAGCATAATAGAAGTATTTGGGCAGCAGAATGGGCAATTTTAACAACAATTTGATTCATTTAGGTTGAGAACAATATTTCCCCTTACTCTCTTGTAAAGACAAATGCATACTCTTAATAAGTTTGTGCTAGGAAGTAATCACATCTTAACGGTAACTAACTGGAATTCAAATAAAAACTTAAAGAACAAAAATAAATAAAAATAGTCACTCTCTTACACAAAAAAACCAGTGTATATCAACAAATTCAATTTTCAATGCTATGATTTAACATATGACTTCACTGTTTCACATAAATAGACTTCAAGTCATTACCTTTATTTCTCCAGTTAGATCTTAGTAAGTTGTTAGGTTAGTTCCACACCATATATCTTAAAGTTTGTTTTATCTTGCAGTTCCCCACTGGCACCACCACCAAACCTAATGACTTTATATTCAATATCTAAAGCAATAGACACTTCTGGTATTGTAGGGAACATTTCAAAATAATAATTGGTGATAAGAAAAACTAAACCCTAAGTATGTGGAGACCAACAGAACTGAATTAACTTGAAAATATAGCAATTCAAACAATAAAACCTTATTTTGTTGGCACTCAAAAATAGAGTAATGCTGACTGGAAAAGCTCAATTTCTCAAGTTTAAATGATATAGCTACTGCTGATCTAAAAAGGCATGTGAAAAGCAAGTACTTGATGAGTGACAAGAACATATCCATTTTTCAGATTACTTTCTATTAGATCATGGCAATGTGAATGAAACAGATAAGCTCACAGAAATAGCCACGGGTACTGAGGTCCAGTGAATGCACCCTGATTCTGCAGTAACCTTCTCCCAAAGGCTTCCATGTTGTATTCAATATATATATTAACCCATTAAAAAATCTCACTTGTTTTAGTCATGATATCACACTCAGCTGCCTTTTTGAGGTTTTATTTAGAGCAATGGTCCTTAAACCTGACTATACATTAGAATCATCTAATGATGCTCAGTCCCCAACTAGACTAATTAAATCAAAATTTGAGTGTGGAATCCTGGTATTTGTATTTTCAAAGTTTTCCTAAAGAGATTCTGATGAATACCTAGACTTGGAAACTACTGGTTTAGAGCATAGTATCTGCTGGACCCCAAAAATACAAATATAGGAATTTTCTTCCAACTTTTGCTGCCCCAGAGCTTAGTCATTGGCTTTAATGTCCCTACTTTAAAATCCTGTGTCTGATATGGACTTAGCTCAGATGATGTTGGATTTGGGTTTCCTTGAGACTTATTTGGACACACAGCCTAATAGCAGGTGGTTAAGCTAATGGACTTAATAAAAAAAACTCTATATAAATAATCTAACCCTTAAATGCTTTTATAGAATTGGATATTGGCAGTTTGGATTTAATTTACTTAGGCACAACAATTTTGAGCTTGAAATAATTAATTTATGTTAATTATTAGTTCAGAATATTAAATTTGAAACATGTTAATTTCTAAAAGAAGGACAGGAAAAAGAGAAATTGATCTGGGAAGGCATTGAAGGGATATTTGCTGAATAAAAGAGCCTATTTGCTGACGCACATGATGAAAGAGTGACCTCTATTTTTCTCAGCCATAGTAGGATTCTCATCAGTATAAATGTTTATTTCTATTTTTAAACTTTAATGAGCTATTATCTCCACATTTTAGTTAAATTAAAGTTCAAAGAGAGTCACAAAGTGGGGGCGCCTGGGTGGCTCAGTCATTAAGCATCTGCCTTTGGCTCAGGCGTGATCCCGGCATTCTGGGATCGAGTCCCACATCAGGCTCCTCCGCTATGAGCCTGCTTCTTCCTCTCCCACTCCCCCTGCTTGTGTTCCCTCTCTCGCTGGCTGTCTCTCTCTCTGTCAAATGAATGAGTAAACTCTTTAAAAAAAAAAAAAAAAGAATCACAAAGTGCCTCAAGAAGATTCAGCAAATAGATCTGTCTCAGTTCTTTGAACAAACCTGATAGTAATGAAGAGAGCCATCTAGATAATAAAATTACTACGTTTATGAGTTATCTTGTTATTCATGCTTTAATATTTCCATATTGTGAGAGAAGCACTGAGTTCATGTTTGATCTCCCACCAGTACACTGAACATGGCATATTGTATGTACAAACTGGCATGAGAGTAGAAGAGAGCACAATAATTAAGGGAAAGAATGTACCATAATAATCTCCTAATTTTTTTCATGTAAAAGGGAGTTTTAATGGAGCCTTAGATGAAATAATGTTAGTTTTGTTTTTATTAACATACACTGTTATATTATTTTCAGGCATACAATATGATTGAACAATTCTATACATTTCTCAGTGTTCATCAATCTGCTTTATGTTTCACCCATCCTCCCACCTACCTCCTCTCTGGTAACCACCAGTTCGTTCTCTGTGTTTAAGAGTATGTTCTCTCGTTGTCTCTTTTTTTCTTGGTTTATTCATTTGTTTCCTAAATTCCACATATGAGTGAAATCATATGGTATCTGTCTTTCTCTGACTGACTTATTTCACTTAGTATTATACTCTCTAGATCTAACCATGTTGTTCCAAATGGGAAGATCTCACTCATTTTTATGGCTGAGTAATATCCCATTGTGTGTGTTTGCATGTATGTGTGTGTGTGCGTGTGTATGCGTGTGTGTGTGTGTGTAGCTATTTTATCTATTCATCTATGCATGGTCAATTGGGTTGCTTCCATATCTTGACTATTGTAAATAATGCTCCAAAAACATAGAGGTATGCATATCTTTCAATATATGGTTTTATTAATATCAATATTAATTGTATTAATTAATATCAATGTTGTTTTATTTCTATAAATCACATAAATAAGTAATTTAATATAATCACATAAATATAGGAATAAATAGTATAGAAGCAATTCCCTTGCACAAAGGACAACTCTCCTATTTCCTTAATTTAATTTTGTTTTGTTCCTTATTTGCATTAAATGATTGTGACAACAGAGGGGTTCCGGGGGGGAAAGGGCATCAGTTCAAATAGTAGAAAAATCTTTCCACCAAACAATAATTTTGCAATTAATAATTACTTGGGTTTCTGCAGTACAATTTAATGCATGCAGTTAACTCTCTGGAAGCAGACTGCCTGAATAAAAGTTCAGTTTCCGGGGCGCCTGGGTGGCACAACGGTTAAGCGTCTGCCTTCGGCTCAGGGCATGATCCCGGCGTTATGGGATCGAGCCCCACATCAGGCTCCTCCACTATGAGCCTGCTTCTTCCTCTCCCACTCTCCCTGCTTCTGTTCCCTCTCTCACTGGCTGTCTCTGTCTCTGTCAAATAAATAAATAAATAAATAAATAAATAAATAAATAAATAAATAAATAAAATCTTTTAAAAAAAAAAAAAAGTTC